>NW_026623901.1:185466-206138 GCF_030028575.1 Malurus melanocephalus | reverse complement strand
CCCTCCAGTCACCCCTATTTGCTGCTTGCTTAACTTCACAAGCTAAAATACCAAAGATCCAGAGGTGGAAAATCCCACCAGGACTTTGGGGCAAATACCCACCAAGACGTTCAGCTGCTGCTGAGTTTATCCCATCAGTTACCAGCTCATGGAAGGTCTGTTCCAGATCCCATCTCCTCCACAGCCACCAGGATACCCCCCGGACCTGGGCCAGGCCTGGCTCATGCGCTCAGCAGCTCATTTTGACCACACACAAGGCTCATTTGACAAGAAATAAATGTTATGCAGCTGATGAGAGCCTCAAGTAATCATTTTTCTCATTACAGCCTCTGCTTCCAAATTTTACTGGTCCTTCAGCCCCTGGGAAGTATGTTAAATGATCAGCATAAAGATCAGCCACAGTCAACTTGTGTTTATCTTTTCTCACCAGCACAGCCAAGGACATAACAGCACACAGGGCACACACAGTCAACATTAAAACMCAATTTTTATTCCTATCCCATCAATTCCTGTCCCATTTACAATATTCAGACTGGTTAAAAAAATCCTGGTTTTCCACACTACAGACTTCAGGGTTGTATTTGTTTCAAGCACAAGACTTATCCCATCTTYCCGAGATGGAAGGTGGGTAGAAGAGCTCACTTCCAGGAATTTTTCCCTTTCTGCAAGTTACTGTCAATGTTAATGTTTGCAGTACCTAATAAATTTCCCTCAGTGACAGCACATGAATTACAGTCTGTGACCTCAAACATCACTCTAAAGTCATCGCACTCCTGACTTCTTGCCAGCTTTCAAACAACACTCAATTATAGCCCAGGACCTCTGTGTGGATGAGATATTTCTTAGGGACAGAGATCTAGATGCAGAATCTCTTTCTGGATGAAATGTTCCTTAAAGATAGATATCCGGATGCAAAGCCCACATGGTTGCATAAAAATATTTTTTCCTCTATTTTAAGGCACGAGAAGAAAGATTAAACTTCACATTTAAATGCTGAACTGCTGCTCTCAGCCCTTGACTGAAATCCTCAGTTCAACAACCACTTTCCTATGGGTTTATGTGGAGGGGTGTTTCAGGTGTGCGTCCCGAGCAGATGCAGAGATGTTCCTGTAGTTCCATCTTTTCCCTAAACAGGGGAAAGAGCTGCTCTTGCACAAGGAAAACACTCAACACCAGCCAACAGCAGCGGCTTCTGCAGCCTCCTGCAATCACCCAGAACTTCATTCCATGAGAAATCCATGCTCAGCTCTACTGTCAGCRTATCCTGCTTCTGGGAGCAGTCACCCCTGGGGCAGTGGGCAGCAGAAGCAGCTGCCTGCTTCCAGAACAGATTCCAGCGGGCAGGAAATCGTTACTTGAGAGCAGAAAAAGGGAGCACGAACACACAAGGTGCCTCCATGACCTCCGCTACCCAGGAAATGATCAGATGATCCCTGAAGCACACGGAGTGTGGAGGTCAGCAATCTTGGGAAGAGAAGGTTTTCTGTAAAAGCAAAGGAAACSGAGAGAAATGCAAGCAGCACAGTAAATCATGTCAGCACTGAGTGCAAGAGGCACCARGGCACASTGCAAGACCTTTCCCATCCCTTACRACACCACCCAAAAAATAAAAAATGTTGGCAGCCRGCATTCCAGCTGCTGGAGATGCCAAGAGCTTTACTTAAAAGAGAAATCAAGAGTTAACCACTTACTGGGCCACAACTGGGACTGAGGGCGCTCTTGGATCAGATCCTGCAGGTGCCCAAGTGATCTTGGCCATCAGCCTGGGGACAGGCCTGGCACATCTCAGCTGCTTCACTGGGAGACCCGATGTCCTTCTGCGTTGTCTCACTGCCAGCACCAGGGTAAATGGCTTCCCASTGCCAGAGGGCAGGGATGGATGGGATATTGGGAAGGAATTGTTCCTGGGAGGGYGGGGAGGCCCTGGCACCTTGAGGGTGCCCAGAGAAGCTGTGGCTGCCCCTGGATCCCTGGCAGTGTCCAAGGCCAGGCTGGACATTGGGGCTTGGAGCAGCCTGGGACAGTGGAAGGTGTCCCTGCCATGGCAAGGTTGGACAAGATGCTATTTCAATTCCCTTCCAACCCAAACGATTCCATAAATCTATAACCCAAGACATGCTCTGGATTCAGCGTTCAGAGCTGTCCATTTACTGCAAAAACCCTAGGGATATTGACTGTGGGTTCCAGGGAACAGCCAAGAGGGAAGGCAAAATCCTTGACCTTCACAAGGGACAGCTCTCACGCACAGACAGGGATGACTTGCAGCTTGCAGCGAATTTCCCAGCTGCTCAGAACAGACTCTCAGTGCTATTTCAGTGCATTGTGTTGCAAGACAACTTGTGTGGTGCAACAAAAGCTCAGAGGTTTTAATGCAGAAACATTTGAGTTGTTTCAGCACAATCTTAGTCCTGCCCTCTGCTMCCATGCCCTTCATGCTCCCCTGGCCAAGCCTGGCCACCATCTCCCTGCCCAGGACCCCTTCACACCTCCCAAAAAGACCAGCTGCCATCCCACCCCTCTGCTCCCCGCAGGAAAGGTTCACATCCATAAAAGCAGAATCAGCACTTTATCCCCAAGTCACCCCTTTCCATTCCAGCTGTCACTCAGGGAAACCAAGGGGCTTCCAAAGCAGCCTGCTGGACACACAAAGGCAAACAAGTGATCCACAGAATCATGCAATGGGTAGGAAGGGTCCATAAAGCTCATCGAGTGCCACCCCCTGCCATGGGCAGGGACACCTTCCACTATCCCAGGATCCTCCAAGCCCCAATGTCCGACCTGGTTTTGGACACTGCCAGGGATCCAGGGGCAGCCACAGCTTCTCTGGGCACCCTCAAGGTGCCAGGGTCTCCCCACCCTCAAAGGGAACAATTCCTTCCCAAGATCCAATCTAAATCTACGCTCTTTCAGCTTTAAGCCATTCTCCCTTGTACTGTCACTCCAGGCTCTTGTYCAAAGTYCCTCTGCAGCTCTCTTGGAGCCCCTTTAGCTGGTGTTTTTTCATGAGAAAAACCCCAATTTTACATCTTGCTTGGCCAGACAACTCTGCAAGCTCCCCTCCCCTCCCAGCTGCTCAGGCTCGGGGGAAACAGCAGGATTGTGCCAGGAGATCCCAAAATCTCCCCCTGAAGCCCAGGTCCTGGTGCTTCACAAAGGACATTTAAACCCTCTTTTCCCAAGAGCTCATGTCCAGCAGTTCCTGTCACAGGGACAATGCTGGGAATGGTTTATTTTTAGCTCTCAGCCGCTTTCATTTCTGTAGGAGCCATATCCGACACTGCCTTCAACAGAACACCTCCTCCCCTGCCTCTCAAACAATTCAAAACCTGACTGCTGGGACAGAAGCAGGGATTCTGGCTGCTCACCAGGACAAATCCCACCGGAGGAGGGGAGCAGAGAGGTGCCACACACAAGCTGGGTGCTTTGGCAGTGCAGGAAATCAGGGAAATCAGGAGAAGCAGACAGACATTTGCCATGTGTCCCAGCAGGATCCGTCAGCGATCCACGCTCCCAGTGAGGTGTGAGACAACAAACAAACACCAGAAGTGCAGCCAGCACCACAAGGAAGCCAGTCTTTTCCAAAGCTTTTTGTCTTTTCCAGCCAACAGCAGGGAGATGAACGATGCTYTCCAGTTTAAAACTCCCATGAGGTGAAGAGCACCTATTTATACAAATGTTTAAACAGAYAACAGGCCCAGCTTGGCCTAGAAGCCCCTCTGCATCCATGTGCTCCTTGAATGACTCCAGGAAGTGACTCGTGGCCCCTCTCTCCAGCAGAACGCTCAGCCCTGAGGGTCTCACCCTGGCAGGCTCAGCCACTGGAAACATTTCACCAAAAGAGCCCAAAGATTCCACCACAGAAGCCCAAAGGATGGCAGGGAGGACATGGGAAGTGTCCCAAGGGAGACGGAAGAGCCCAGCTGAGTTGCAGAGGAACAGGGCCCAGTGCTCAGCTGGTTTCCAGAGCAGGACTTCATCCAGAGGACAAATAAAGCTGTGACCATCCTCCTCCTTTCTTCCCATAATCCAGCAAGCTGCTTGAAAACTCATTTTTCTTATCTTCTCTGCCCAGTTGTATTTATTTAATCTTTTACAGGAAGAAAAGCAGGTTGAAACCTTCTATTTTTTATTTTATTAACAAAACTTATTCACTTTTATTTTACCAGCAGTTAAAAAAATGCTGTAAAAGGGGTTAGACACCAGGCCACTGCAGGGAATTCCCCCATATGAACATATTCCAGGAGTTTGATGATCCTTGTGGGTCTCTTCCAATTCCAGGATTTGTTATGATACTAAGAAGCAGACAGCAGTGAAAARCAGCACAATGCTCTTTTCCCAAGTGAGGGAGCGGGATCACATCGCATCCAGGCTCACTTAAGCTAAGCTGTTCCGACTCCAACACTTTGCACATGGGAGCAGATTCTTTTTATAGAGACCTGGCATGGTACAAACACTCCTTGTGAGGTTGTGTTTGAGGGATAAAGGTGCAGCAAGCGGGACGTGCCCCCATGAATTGCCATCACAGGACTGCACCGATCCCACACAGGGATTTCAAGCACCTCYGCTGGGTTTACATCAAGCCAGCAGCTCCATAAATAAACCAACTTGTAAATTAAGACTACACCTAATGGTATAATGGACTATTATATGATATAATGACAATAGTGTATTTTGAATTTGGAAATTAAAACTGCACCTAATGATAATAATGGAGTTTATGTACATGCCTCATGGGACAAAGCGCTTACTACTTATTTCCTTTACAAAGCAAATGGAAAACAGCAGAACTATTTGAAGGATGGTGTCTTGAATGTCAAACAAAACTCTAACTCCCTCTGTACCCAGGAGGATGCCTCACTTCAGGGCAATGCCTGATTTAATATCGGTGTTTTAGCTACTTTACAAATTCCTCCTTTCTAAAACTATAGAAATTGTAAATCTTCATGGAAATGCTCTGGACAAAGTCCACAACATTAAAACCTCACTGCATAAAGGCTGAATGAATTGGGATTGTTCTGCTTGGAGAGGARAAAGCTCCTGGGAGACCTCAGATCCCCTTGCAGGGCCTAAAGGGGCTCCGGGAGAGCTGGAGAGGGACTGCGGACAAGGGATGGAGGGACAGGACACAGGGAATGGAGGGAGGGGATGGATGGGATATTGGGAAGGAATTGTTCCCTGGGAGGGTGGGGAGGCCCTGGCACAGGGTGCCCAGAGAAGCTGTGGCTGTCCCTGGATCCCTGGCAGTGTCCAAGGCCAGGCTGGACATTGGGGCTGGGAGCAGCCTGGGACAGTGGGAGGTGTCCCTGCCATGGCAGGGGTGGCACTGGATGAGCTTTAAGGTCTCTTCCCACCCAAACCATTCCATGATTTCGTGATTAAAGATTATATTCCCCCTCCAGCCTGACCTGGTGACACCCCGGGCCTGGCACAGCAGCCTCGTGACACTGGGAAGGTCCCCGTTGCAATCCCACTGCTTCCCAGAAATGCATCAACACCTCCCTGCAGCATCCACAGGGATTCCTCCCGAAATTCCTCCCTGAAGCTCCCAGCCTCCACTGCTGGCAGAATGTGACTCTCACAATCACTAAGCCTGTTCAGGTATTGCTCATTTGGAAATCAATTGTACAAATCCTGATGGAATCGTTCTCATTCTCACAGCGTGCGCTTTGTTAACCTGCTTAAATTAACCTGCAACGTTCCAAAAATGAGGAATATCAGTTATGGACAGTCAGAGACTTCATTCCTGTGCTGCAAAGGCACCTTAACGCTGCAGCTGTGCAGCAGAACTCAATCCAGCCCAGTAATTACAGACCTTATCTGTGCTGGGATACAGAGCTGCAGCTTCTGAAAGTACTTACAAATGACAATTCCAGGCTGGATGTCTGCAGCTGTAAGGAGGGAAAAATGGGTTCGTTACAGAGCAACAAAGCACACATTTCTAGACCCCTACAAGTCAACTTCCAAATTCAAAACTAAATTTCCAAGGAGTTTGCATCCATAGGTTTTTCCTAAAGCTGAAGTCTTTATTGCTTTCCTTCTGGTGAAAAGTAAGGGGATGGAGAGGGAGAGGCAAATGCCATACTCAGTGTTTACCTAACAAAAAAATGTAGGTTCCTGGAAAAACAGTTCCAGTGCAGCACCCAGCTGGGACATCCCAGACACTGCACAGGCAAATAAATAGGGAAAATTCCTGTCCATCAGCTCCTAAGCCAATCCCACTCCGAAAAGGATCAGAAACACCACCGGGACTTTCTTTGCCTCTCCAAGTGTTCCAGCCAAACATTATTTATTATAAGCTTTAACAGATAAAAGCATGATAGAGCAGTAAATCACAACTTAATCCCATAAATTTGGTTTGCCAGTCCTCAGGCTGTCCCAGGGTCAGGATGCCCCTCAATTTAGGGTGCCATGGAAGGGTCTGTGAAACAGTCTGAGGGTTCAGACACAGGAATCACCAGGGCTCCCCAGCAATGCCAGAGCACGCCTTAGACAGGACACAGCTTTTTCTCATTCCCCATCAGCATCCAGAGAGCTGAAGGCTCACTAAAACTAACTAAAACTCACTAAAAGTGTCAGAAAAAAATCACGGAATGGTCCATGAAATGTGTCTGGAAGGCACTTCAGGAGGCCTCAGGTCTAGTCTCCTCCTCTGAGCATCTGCATCCACATCAGGTGGCTCAGAACCTTGTCTACCCACAGCTGGAATAGTCAGGAGTTCCTGCACCTCTCCTGAACCCTATCCCAGTATTCAGGCCTCTCTGCCAAGTGAACATGCTTCCACGGGTCCATGAAGGATTTCCCATGTGCTCACCRAGCCCAGGAACAGAGCCAGGCTCTRTCCTCTCACACCCTCCTGGGTCATCCCATCTCCTCCTCTGCTCCAGCCTCATCCTGAGGGGGCCCCAAACCAGACCCACAGCTCAGACAGAGCACAGGGGACAGTCCCTTCCCATAACACTTCTGCTAAYGCAGCCAAAGCCACCACTGACCTCTGGTGACTCCTGATCACCTTCCTGTCCACAGGGGCTSTTCTGCAAAGCTGCTTCCAGCCAGCAACCCCGGGGCAGGGCTGGCCTTTGCTGAACATCACGGGGTTCCCATTACCCTGTTGCTCCAGCCTGTCACAGTSCCTCTGAAATCCAGACCTRTGACCTCTCTGCTCCACTTGGCATCACCCACAGCCCGGCTGCGAAGGCRCTCACCCGTTAATAACCACATTACACAGCAAATACTGCAACTAATGAAGTGTGATCTTATCACAGCTAGCAAGAACCGATCAAATTGTATGTACTCCTGATCAATCCCTGAGAGGATACAGCTAATGGGTGCACCACCACCACATCAGCTCCCAAATGGGGTCCGGCATGTTGTGTACAACTCCAAGAGGGAGCTGATAGTGTGCCATATGTGCCAAATACAAGTTATGAAGTATTAAAATGATTATCAACCTTGTATCATCACAAAACAACTTTTGGTTTGAGCTCTCCCTTCCTCCTGCTTATAAAAATTCCACCACAGCAGAGAAGCAAACCCAGGGAGCCAGCCCAAAGCAGCCTCTCCCCAACACAGAACACASAGACTCAGCTGACAAGGAATGGAAAACTCTGCTGGGATAAAATAAAGCCGTGGAGTAGTTCCACCTGACCACACACTATAAACCTGTAGTGCCTTCTGCTCCACAAGCCCTGCTGGGAAATATTAGTGGCAACTTGGGAATAATAAACAACAGACAAACAACATCCAGAATCAGTCACAGGAACATGCATTCTTGGAAACAGCAAGGTCTCAGTCTTCCAAGAACAAAGGATGGGGCTGCTGGAAAACACAGCCCTAACACCAGGCACCACCCAAGCATTCCTGGACAGAGCCCTTCMAAACAGGGCCTCAAACCAAAGGCTGAAACTTAACGCAGAATCACAGAATTGTGAAATATCCTGAGCAGGCAGGGACCCACAAGGATCATYCAGTCCAGCTCCTGACCATGCACAGACCCCCCAACAATTCACCCTGTGCATCCCTGGGAGCAGCATTCAAATGTTCCTGGAGCTCTTGCARCCTCGGARCCATGCCCATTCCCTGGGGAGTCTGTTCAGTGTCCAACCACCATCGGGGGGAAGAACCTTTCCCTATCTCCAGCCTGACACAGCTTCATTGACTCCTCACGGGCTGTGGGCACAAGTGCCACCCCCACTTGCTGCACAGSACCTCCACATCTCTCCAAAATCTGCTCCTTTAATCCTGTGGTCTCCACTCCTGCACAGCCCTGGAGAGGAGGGGCATGTCAGTGTCCCACTGGCACGAGCACATCCCAGTCACCCATGTCCATGCTGCAGGCAAATCCACCCAAACTCACCCCATCTTCCGAACCGGGACTGGTGTATTTTTCACACGCTTCCAAGAAGAGCCACCACTCCTGACAGTTGCAGAAGACCTGAAAAAAAAAGTTTGTGGAACCACCCCTGTGCATTTCACAGGAAAAGAGAAACTTCAAAAATCGTGAAGATTTCCAGAGCTGGGGAATTAGTTGCCATGGATATTTGSTGCTGTGACAAATACTCTAATTCTGTGCTGGGGTGAGTGACAGGCACAAAGCACCAAGTCAGCTGGGAACAGCAACACAGCGCGACTGGAACACAGCACACACAGCCCTGTGTCTCTGGGAGCATCCCTGAGGAAAACAAAGCCATGGACCTCAACACACCACCAGCACCAGGAGGCCAAGTGACTTCCTAAAGGAGCTTTGCTCCTRTCCAGGTCACCAGTGCCAGCCCCTGTTGTCTCATCTGTGGCCGTGCCAAGGGAAGGAGAGTTCACTGTTCTCTGAGAGTCCACCCAGCCACGGTGTTCAGGTGTGCCAGCCAACCAGCCTGAAGCTGGTGAAATCCTGAGAGGATCTTACACCAGCAACACACAARCAGCAGGTGAAAAGGACATTTTCCTGCTCTATTTCTTATAAAGTTCCTAGCAGAAACCTGCTGTAGCTACYAATAACAGATTAAGAATCACTGCTTTGTGTTACAGAAGGAAAAGAGAAAGGCAGTGACTCCCAYTTCACCATGTTTACCCCCACATGCGTTGCAGAAGCTGCTTTAAACAGCCCCGCGTGCCCAGACAGTGCTCTCATCCAGAAAGATTGGGAGAATTAAGACTATTTTTAGGGGCTGAAGCACCTCCCCCTGAGTCACTGCAGGGACATACATCTATCTGGTCGTGATTCAAAGCAGAAATAGCCTCGAAGAGTTAGATAAAAATAAAAAAAAAAAAAAAAAAAAAARCCAGGAAAGTGGATACTAACAGAGTTTGGTGTGAAAGGAAGGGCAGAGAAAACATGGGTGACAGCAGGTTTGTGCCACAGTCAACAGTGCTGACACAGCATCAGCTCCATCAGTGCACAGTGTGTCATGATGTGACCTGTAAGCAGAGCCAAGCTCACAGCGATGTCTCACAGTGAGGAGCAGCATCACCTGGGGACAGCACAGGCCAGGTACAAACCAGCCCTGCCAGGAGCACTGGCTTGCAGAGGGGAAGCGCATCCCAAGTGCCTGGAAGGGGACCAAAGAGGAGATTTGTTCCCGTTTGTTCAGCTTTCATCGCGGAGCTCCGCTGACACGCAGTCCCACGCTCCCATCTGCATGTTTAATTGCAGCGTTGATCGGTTGGCAGCCCAAGGCTCGGCACTGGCCCTGCACACACAGCTGTGAGTCAGCAGCCGCTGCCCCAGCACCACACACACATCCAGCTCTGTTTGCCTCCAGCTTCGACTCTGCCTGCCCAGCCCGCAGCCGGCAGACACAGGAATATTATGTCATTAATTATTAAACAAGCTTTTTGATCGAAACCAAACAAAGGCTGACGTAAAGCGTGGAAAGATCCCTGCCACGGTGCTGTAGGAAATGATACAACAATTGAACGGTATAATGAGGACCTGAAGGGATATTAAACACCTCCAGTTAGTGCTTCCTAAACCTGAGCTATCTTATTTAAAGATAAATCTCCAGGATGCTGCCTGCCCTTCTGACTGCAGGCTGGGACAGCTCACATTTCAGGGTGACAACCTGAGCTGTTGGCCATCAGCACCAGAGCTGACAGACCTACAGGGAGCAGAGGGCTCTGATATCACTGATAGCACTTCAGGTACCTAAAATTACCCAGCTACAATAATTGATACACAAGCACAAAACAATACAGAGAAGCTCAATAGTCTGACCTGCTGCAGCATAACTCAACCTACAGATAATGAATGTCCTCGTTGTTCAGAGGCGAGTTCAGAGCCCATTGCACTGATTGGAAACTCCTTTYGAGGGGAAAATGAGGCAGGATACAGGGATACTGAATGGAAAAGCACAGCAGGTTCTTCACAATACTCCTGACAAGAAAGATCAGCTCCTTCCCGGTGACTCACTGTGGGTACAGAGGATGATAGGCCATACAAGCACCAACTTAAACCTGTAATTGGAGCAAGCCAAGTTGGAGCTGAACACATATTTCCCTGGAAAAAGACAGGCAGAGGAGCTGCAGGAAGAGGCAGGTGATTCCAGTCACCTCTGGAGCAAAAGGACAGCCGTTGTGCTCCTGGAACAACACGGCAGCAGAGGGACCGAGGGCTGGCAAGGGTTTCCCAGGGGTGAGCACAGCCATGGATGTCCCAGAGCAGGAGCCAGCCCACACCAACCTCTGCTCCTAAAGGTCAGCACAGCCTCTGCTGTCCCACTCCAGCAGAGCTGAGGCAGCTGCAGCACTGTGCAGGAGAGATGCAGGGCTGGCCAGTGACCCCCTGCCCTTGCCCAGGACAGCAAAGCAGAACTACACCAGCATGTGCCCCACCAGTGGAAACGGGACCAGGTGAAACCAGAAACGGGTGACGGGCACCTCCCTCAGGTAAGAACCCAAGAAGCTGAGCCCATAAAAACCCTCCATACCTGCAAACTGCTCCAGGAGTGAAAACTGCAGGGTGAGCCAAGCTACCTGAGAGATCCCTGCACGACCGACCTTGACACAGCAGCACAGGCTGCTGTGCTTCCACGCGGATCCAGAGTGCTCTGCCCCTCTCAAAGTTTAGTTCTGYACATGACAAATCAGTTATTTCTTCTGCAATTCCACCAAATGAAGTACTTGAGCCAGTACAGAATCATGGAATGGTTTGGAAGGGAAGGGACCTTAAAAGTTCCACTCCCTTACCATGGACAGGGACACCTTTCACGAGACCAAGCTGCTCCAAGCCCTGTCCAACCTGGTCTGGAACACTTGCAGGGATGGGGTGAGGGACAACATCAATCACATATAACCAAATGAAGATGATATGGACAGAAAAAAAGCAGAAAGATGGTACATGGCTGCTGTTGCAGTTTGCAACCAGCAAACAGAACCAGGCAACAGCTATAAAACCCTCAGCCAGCACTAATAACCAAGCCATGATGGAAACATCCTTAAGGATGAGATCCTTAAGGATGAGATCCGTGTCTCACACCCTCCTGCAGAGTCAGCAGCAGTTGCTGTTCAGAGTCAAGTGAGCCCAACCTCCGCCGCAGAACTAAACTGGGAGCAGAGCTACCCAGCCTGGAACCAGCAGCCCAAAGAGCATCACTCCCCTCGCCCCACGGCGCCACTCAAATGCAACGTGGACATGTGGTGTCCCCACGGAGCTGTGCCAGCACCAAGTCCACAGGGACAAAGCACAGCAACGAGCTGCCTCTGGAATGGGCAAATAACAAGGAGCAACAGCAAAGCACCATATGGATGCAGCGAGTGCCATGGGAAAACAAGCTGACTGGGAACACCAATTATTCATCACTGTTTAAAAACAAGTAGCTCCAAGTCACCAGGAGCTGCAGGGCTGCCCTGGAAACCTGCACRCTCCAGCATTCAGAGAGTGACAAACACTCCAGAACTTGTCTACAGAGGGACAAGGTATTACAAAAATCATTGCAGCAGAGTGTGTTGCCTCACTCTATTATGTACAAGCTAAACATAAGGAAGTGTTTTCCCCTCCAAGGGTGTTCCGACACTGGAAGAGGGGCCTGGAGAAGCTCTGCACACCTTGGAAACTTCAGGAGCTGGAGCACAAGTGTGATGAGGAGAGGTTGAGGGAGCTGGGAAAGGGGCTCAGCCTGGAGAAAATGAGGCTCAAGTGGGCCCTTCTGGCTCTGGACAACTCCCTGACAGGAGGGGGCAGCCGGAGGAGTCAGGCACTGTTCCCAGAGAACAGGGACAGGAACAGAGGAAATGACCCCACGTTGCACCAGGGGAGGTTCAGGTTGGATATTGGGAAAATCTCTTCACTGGAAGCTTGGTCAGCCACTGGCACAGATACTCAGGGCAGCAGTAGAGGGATTTAAAAGCCATGTGGATGTGGCACCTGGGGACATGGGTCAGTGGCCACCTAACGTGTGGATGTGGCCACCGGGGATGTGGTCTTGGCAATGCTGTGGGAACAGTTGGATCAGAGGCTCCCAGAGGTCTCTCCTGGAAGCCCCAATCCCACCACATCTCTACCACCAGCAATGGGGTTCAAGCTCTTTCCTGAACTCCCCAGCTCAGCTTTCAGCACAAGACACAGAATAAAGCCCTCGGGGCTATGCTTGAACCCTTGTGATACCAACCAAGAGTTAACTGCTGGATAAAATAGAGCTGGTGAAGAATGCTGTGCCGGGAAACAGGGTTTTTCCAGGGAAATGAGCTGCAGGATGACCCAGACACGACAGCTGAAGTGCCCCAGGCACCCATCACTGCTCTTAGAGGAGAGTTAATGCTGCTTGATGGAGAAGACTTTTCCTTCCCAACAATAAAGGCACCACACACAACACGACATGGTTTTCCCCTCTCCATTTGTCACTGCTTTCATCTTTACACCCCAGTGCCCACACAAAGCACTGCTGAAAGCTCTCCAGACACACAGCCCACAGGTACCCAGCTCCAGCCCATCCCACAGAGGAGCCAACACATCCCAGAGCACTTGGAAAGGTCAAGGAGGTGCTGGGAGAACACAACACTCTTGGAGCATCCATGGTCACATGAGCCAACGCAGATCTTCGATGAATTAATACTCACCTGAAGATCCTTACTAATCTCCTTGAAAACACTTATCTGTTCAAGGTGATTAGATTCTCCCGTACAGAGCCGCTAATTATAGATAATGATAAATCTGACTGGCAGCCTGCCAGGAGTTCAGAGAGAGTTTGGATCATTAGCAAGTCAAGCAGACTAGTCCTGCATCCCCAAACTGCCTTCCCACKCCAGCAACACCAAATCAGCCAAAAAACTTGGTCAGAAACAACCTAAGAAGGACAATCAAGGGCAACTAAAATGGTCCAGCTATCTTCCTGTGGGTTTAAGAACTTCCTAAACCTTCACACCTCACTCTAGAGGAGGGTACTGCACAGGAACTCTTCAAGAATTCCTCAGCTGTGTTATTTTTCACAGGTTCAGAGCAGAGAAGCAAAAAAGATGAAAGCAAAAGCAGATGAAGCTTCCCTGGCAGCAAGACTTGATGTCTTCATCGATGYAGCAAAGCTGCAGGAGGCTTTAAATGCTCCATTTGGGAAAAATGCTCTAATTAGAAGCTTTAATTCAGCAAACTGTCCCCGTGAAACCAACTGGGCAGCAAATAGGCACCGCATTTGAGCAAACCCCTTGGAGCGGCTCCYGATGGATGGCACGGCACCCACCCACCCACTGGCACGACTGGGGACGCTGAGGGGACAACAGGGATTTCATGAGCTCAACCCTGCAAACCAAAATCCTTCCAGGCAACGTGACAGGCTGGGGTTTTAATGCTAAAGAGCGAGCGGCAGGAAATCCAAATGGAACAAAAAGCTTCAACCTGGAACTGAATCAATCCCCTTGAGGACACAGCTTGGGCATCACAGGGCAGCTTTCTCCGTTTAGATGATTTTAGGAGATAAGCAAAATTAAGTTTCTATGAAGCCACTCCCAAGCAGCCACWGCTAAATCAGGTGGGTTGTGTAGCTATAAAGGTGACAACACAAAAAGAGTGCAGCACTTCACCTGCAAAGGGAGGAAAGGAGACTTCTGGTGTGGATCWGCTGAGCTGGGATGAGCACAAACAGGCATCAGAAAGCCAGACCTGTGACTCTCACAATGCCAGAGACCTCTATAGAATATATATAGATACACAAATATAGATACATGCTCTTTATCAGTGAACAGGCAGCAGCCTGACACCTGCCTGGYTCCTGCCATGGAGCTGGAATTTGTATCAGAATGGAAATGCCAGTTTTTACCCCAGACTGTCTCCCAAGAGCACTCCCAGATGAGCAATTCAAGCTGACACAGCCACTATTTCAGAGCAGTTTTGAAGAGTATCATGGAGGCTTTTCTCCATTTAAGAAAGACTTTACCACGTGTTCTGCACTATATTTTTGTACTCCTGACTCACAACCAAATTAACTCAGTTGTCATCAAGCCCAGCGATGAGAAGAAGCACAAAACCCTCCAGCATCCCTTTCCCCAAGCAGCTGCTGGTTTGCCCTGCCTGAAAGCTCCACAAAGTTTCAACTTTTTCACATGCTGCTCAGAGTAATTTCCCTGGGTGTTTCTGTTTGTTGCTTCAGCCTAAAACAGATCAAATGGTCTTAAAATAAACCTGGTTGTTCCCATCTAAAATAATTGTTGMAGAAAACCACTTGTTTGCTCATGACAGACTTGGCATTAGCTCACAAAAATAATATTCTGACATGGCTACAAGCAGAGTGTTAAAACTCCAACAATCTTTTYGAGCAGAGTTAAAGCATTCCAGAAAGGATTACAGTAAATTAGCTGAATTAATGAGAGGTAACTACATTTTTTTGGGGGAGAGATTGTTTGGGTTAAGTTCTTTGAGGGTTTTCAACAACCTCAAGCAAACAAACACATCATTTACCTTCTGCACTGCTACCTTCTGTGGTCCGACCCCAGGACCCAAGTTCCAGGTCTCTCTTAAGAGCTGGAAGAATTCATATTCATACCTGACAGGGAGCTGGAGCTCTGGGATCTGCTTCAGGCTATGTGTCAGCAGCTGGAGCTGAGAGGAAATCAGCTGATGAACTTTATGTCGGGAACAAAAACAGCTTTGGCATGGCCTTTACAGAGAATTCCTGTCTCAGAGGGGTTTGGCACTTTAAAGACTTTTTATTTTATAAACCTCAACCATTTCTAATATCCGGGATTGTTTCCGTGTCCTGAAGTACAGCCAACATCTGCTCCACAACACTGAGGGTGACAGAGCACTTGTGTTCCAAGTGACAAGAATAAACACGATCCAAATCACAGAATCTCCGAACGGTTTGGGTGGGAAGGGACCTTAAAGCTCCTCTCGTACCACTCTCCTGCCACGGACACAGACACCTTTCTAAACGGTAAAAAAATCCAACATTCGCGTTTGTATTTTCACCGCTCAAGTGAGACAAGCAGCGCAAGAGAACTTYCAAAGATGACACCACTTTGGATTCAGACTCGCAGCCTCGGGGCGTCTGACACGCTGAGCCCACAGCCCGTCTGCACAAACCCACCGCGTCAGACAGCACAGGGAGCCAGACACGGCTCTGCAATCACTGCTGGAGCTTCCCTCCGTGCCTCAGGAACGTAGCCCCAGCCTGGGCTGACTTGCCAAGCCCGACATCCCCGGCACAGCATCCCAGGCCATCCTCCCACCGCCACCGCAGCGCTCGCAGCCACTGGCACTGCTGGGGGAAGGATTCCCAGGCTCTGGCAGGGAAACCGCAGCAGCAGGAGCAGGTTACACAGTGAAGGGAAAAGGGCTTGGGTTGTTGGGCTGGAAGGGGGGGATTTTGGCAGTTGAGGCAGCCGGAGCTGCTGCAGCAGGAGGGGAGGGAGGGATAGGATGSAATGGAGATCCAAAGCTCTCGATCCGGGGGCCCCGCTGCCCCGCACCGGACCCCGCCGCGGCTCTSCAGGATCAAAACCTGAGTTTGTCTTTAAGAGAGGAAAAAAAAGGCCAAACTGAGCAATACGAGGCGATTTTCGCTGTACAGCAGCGCAGCCCCCGTGGTCCCCCTCTCGGYGGCCCCTGCCCGGCCCCCCGGCCCCGGTACCTGTAGTAGCTGAGCAGCCCATTGCTGAGCACGAACCAGCGGCGCTGGTAGCCCTTCAGGTAGTTGGTCCACTTGAAGAGCCACCCCTTGTAGGTGTCGGAGCCCGGGGGAGCGGCGGGCGGTCCCCCGGCCGGGCCCCCGCCGCCGCGGCCGCCGGGCTCGCCGCTCATGGCCGGCAGCTCGTGGCAGGCCAGGCAGGGGACGGCGCTGAGGAGCGAGACCAGCCCGCGGGTGCCACCGCCGCAGAGCGCGGCCGCCTTCCCCATAGACCCCGCGGGGCCCGGCCGAGGCTCCGCCGCTCCCGGGGCGGCCCCGGCCCGTCCGCACCGACCGGGGGCGGCGCCGCCGCCACGTGACCGCCACGGGGCGGGGAGGGGGGGCTGAGGGCGGGGGCGGCGCGCGCCCCCCGGCGGCGGGGCGGGAACGGGGCGGGAACAGCGCGCGCCGCCCCCGCCCTCACCCCTCCCCCGCCATTTTGACCCCCCGCCGCCATTTCGTGCCAGGGGGCGGACTGGGGGGAAAGGTTGGGAATTGTTCCGTACAAATTTTCCCGTTAAAAATTCTCTTTGGGTCGCCTGCCCAGCCGGGAGATTAAGCTCCATCCCATTGTCCCGCTCGCCTGCTCCCTCTACCAGCACACAGACTTGGAGTTTATGTCTGAGGGGATATCTGTGCCCAGGGTATTGTGGAGGCCTGTGGCAGGTGCTGTCCGGCTGGCTGTCCCCACATACACTGAGGGCTTTTCTTCCCTTCCTTCTTCCCTTTCCCCTTTTCCMCTTCTCTYATTTTCTCCAATCCCTCTTCCCCCTTGCCTCTGCCCTTTTCCCACTTCCCCATCATGGATCACATCTCACTCATCWCCCTGATCCACTCTGATCTCCCTGATCCCATTATTCTCACCCATCACYTTCACACACTGTCCCAGTGCTGCCAGGAGCTCAGGGAGTCAGGGGGCTCCCCCAGCTCTGGAGAGGGCACAGTGCTCCAAGCCCTGAGATCCAGACCAAGCAGCTCCAGGGATGAAGAAAGATGTGGACTGACTCCATGCACTACTCTGGGCTGTGCTCCTGCCCCACTGGAGCAGAGCGAGCAATTCCTCCCTGGCGAGTCCTTCAGCCAGGAGCACCAGTGACACTGAGGCAGGCCTTGGGACAAGTCCTGGCTCTGCAACAGCCTGAGAGTGCTTTGGGCTGCAAAGAACTGCTTTTCAGAGAGCCATGGAATGGGGTGGGTTGAAAGGGACCTTAAAGCCCATCCCAGTTCCACCCCTGCCATGGGCAGGGACACCTTCCATTATCCCAGGCTGCTCCCAGCCCCAATGTCCAGCCTGGCCTTGGACACTGCCAGGGATCCAGGGGCAGCCACAGCTTCTCTGGGCACCCTGTGCCAGGGCCTKCCCACCCTCCCAGGGAACAATTCCTTCCCAAYATCCCATCCATCCCTGCCMTCTGGCASTGGGAACCATTCCCCYTTGTCCTGTCTTTCCGTCCCTTGTCCCACATCCCCCTCCCATTCTCTTAGAGCCCCTTTAAGCACTGGAAGGRGCTCTAAGGTCTCCCTGGAGCCTTCTCTTATTCAGACTTATGTTGTGGCAGGAACTCTTAGGCTGTTGCTGTTTGGGCACTGAAGCCTCCCTGGACAAGGAATGTTCTTCTTGCTGTAACTACCCCCCAAACTATCCACACGTACCAACTTCTCAAAGTCTCACAGATCCCAGCATCTCTTGTGGCTGCCAAGAAGGAAACACACCTTCCCTGGACGTGTCTGTGGAGAGAGGGGCAKCCCCATTCCACTGCTCTCTCCTGGGAAGGGAGGCTGCAAGGAAGGGCCCTAAAGTTAGGAGTGGGCTGTCAACTCCACACAGGCAGGACTGGACAGGATGAGGGCAAGCGGCCTCAAGGTGTGCCCTCAAGGTGTGCTAGAGGAGGTTTATATTACATATTAAGAAAACTTTCACGTGGGACAGACTGCCAAGGGAAGTGATGGAGTCACCATCCCTGGAAGTGTTCATAAAACATGTGGATGCRGTAYTTGAGGACATGGGTTGGTGGTGAACAGGTTGGTACCRGCTTGACTTGATGACCTTAAGCATCTTTTCCAACCTTAACAATTTAATGCTTTTATCTGGAAGAGCTTGGACCCAGCAGCTTTGCCAGGGAGAGAAAAGGGATTTGGGGCTTTATTTCTTGCCCCTGCCCTTGGCCCTGGCCTTGGCCCTGGCCTTCTTCAGCTCTGCCTTGTAGGTGGAGCGTACCAAGTAGCCTTTCCAGTAGGCCTGGATGCAGGCAGCTGCACGGTTCCTGTTGGCCAAAATCCGCTCAGCCTCCTCCGCCCTCTCCTTCAGTATCCTGCGCTCCTCCAGGATTGAGTCGTACTCCTGGATCAGTGTAGCRTGTTTCTCCATCAGCAGGGCCAGCTGGGCCTTCTCCTCGTTGTACTCAGCCTCAATCTCGTCGTAAGTGGCCTGGCAAGACAGCAGGGGTCAGGGGCAACAGGCCAGCAGCTTCTCCCCACATCCCCAGGTGAGGGTCCTGAAACCCATCCCAAAGTCATGGAACCATGACTAGCTGGAGCCTTTCCAAAGGAAAGCAGGTGCTCAGCATCCAGGGAATTCCATGAAATGCTGGGTCCTTTGATGCTCCCCTGAAAAATCCTCCCACCATGGAAGATTTGGGAACCAGCAGTGTGGGGATGGGTCTGCCTTGACACATTCTGCCCCAAATGTGAGGSTCCTGCCTCCCCACAGACAGGAAACTAAACTAATCCCATTATTAAACATCAGACGGGGGATCATTCCTTASAATTAGCAGAAGGTTTCAGGCCCTTCCCTGCATTTGGCTGTGTTAGGAATCCAGCAGCTTTTATCCAGCCCCATAAATAGTGCAAGAACAGGAAAGCCACCAGGGCCTTCCCAGAAGCACATTTTTGGGGGTGCTGATGTGACCCTCAGCCTGTTGTGGCTCAGTTGGGTGCAACACTCAGCACATCCTTTAAGGTCCTAAGGTCCCTAAGGTCCTGCTCCAGCAGGAACAGGAGCAGGATTTGGATGCCAGGTAGCGCCACAAGGATTGAGGATTGGGGCAAAACTGAAAACCTATTTACTGGCATCAGGTGGATGTGCCTGACAGAACATGGTGACCCACCTGACCCCAAAAACTGTGGAATTTAGCAGTGAATGTAACCTTTCCTAAAGCCAAAGCAGCAGAGGACTCCTGGACACATAGACCCTTTTCCGGTAGTTCATCTGTATGCAGAACTGCCKCTCACTTCCATGGCCTCCTGAGTAAGAGCCATGCATCCCTTTGGACAGGAATCTACCAGAGCAAATCACCTCATGGCAGAGAAAAGCACTTAAAGCCAATACCTGTCTTTCTGCCATGTCTTTGTCATATTTCTGGACCCATTTCTCAATKTCACTCTCCGTGTTGCACTTCTCCTGAAACGCAAAACAACATCAGATTATTTCAGGCACCTGAGGCCTGTTAAGAAGTATCCTGACTGAGAAAACATAACAGCTTTGGTGGCATCATTACATCTGAGTGTTACACTTCCTCCCTGTAACAAGCTTCCCTCAGCTGATAAATTCTTGGTTTGCCCTGGTTTGAAGATTCTCCTGGGACATTCCCAAAGGGATTTATTTGGTTTACAGCTTGGAGCTGAGGGGCTGAACAGCACCTGGAAGTTGCTTTCTGCAGGAGGAAATGAATGTGTCTGATGGAATGTGGCAAGTCATCAACAAACTGGGGCAACCAGCCTGAAAATGAAGCAGTTGAGAACTGCAAAACATGAACGTGGGACAGAAAGAATTCAGAGGATGGTATGTTTTAAAATAAAGAYATTTCTGGCTGTAAAACAGTTCAGCAGGGGCTATACTGCTCTACAACCTGGGGCAGTTTACCTCCAGCTCTGGATGTGTGCTCTGTGCAATCATTCCTGCTCCATTTCCTGTGTGGCACTGCCCCAGGATGTCCCAAGGGCTCCCAGGCCATCACGAGGCCACACCTGAGCTATTTAGACCACAAGTACAACTTGTACTTGCTGAGGAAAGGAGGTCTCTGTGGTCAGTAAATGCATCTGCCTGAGTGCTGGAATGAGCTGAGCTTTCTACCAGCAGCCCTGCTGTGGCAGGAACTGCCTGACATAGCTGCAAAGGCAAAGATTTTGGGGGTTGTACTGCAGCTCTAACTCAGGTTTGATGCTTTGTCAGTGCCCAGCCCTCTGTGCTGCACCACGCAGGGCAAGAGTGACAGGTGCCCCATCACCAGCATGGGCTTCCTGCCCATGGGAGGCTGTGCTGGTTTGGAGGGAATACCCAGAGTAAGCAAAATGAGAAGGAAAATGCCCTTTTTGCATTCTAGATTCTGTGTCACCAGTATATATTACTGAGGGCAGAGCTGTTGCTACAGGGGCCTGAGCCTGCCTGCTGCTCCCATTCTACCTCCTGTCTCTGCTCAGCTCTGGGGACTTYRGGGTGCTGGTGGGTGAGGGCTGGACTTGTCACAGCCCTGAACCCCTCMCCCACACCCTGGGCTGTTTCCCCAGCGTGGGCAGCAGAAAAGTGGGGGGTTCTGTCCCTGCTCAGGTGCAGAGCTGCCCTGGGGCCCAGCACAGGAGGGACCTGGA
>NW_026623901.1:152323-185098 GCF_030028575.1 Malurus melanocephalus | reverse complement strand
AGGCCCTGGCACAGGGTGCCCAGAGAAGCTGTGGCTGCCCCTGGATCCCTGGCAGTGTCCAAGGCCAGGCTGAACTGGGCTTGAAGAACCCTAGGGTAGTGGAAGGTCCCTGCCYATGGCTGGGTGTGTCACTGGTTGGCTTTAAGGGTCACTCCCATGCAAACCATTCTGGGATGACTCTAGGAAGTCACATTTCCCCCTCATTCAGCCCAACTTKATTCATTGGTTTCTGCCAAGTGCTGGGTAGTGCAGGATCTGCTGAGCCCTCAGCATCAGCCCCATTCCACCTTGAACCCTAAATCAGCCCTTTCTACGAAGCCAATATTGCATTGCYCTGCTCTCCCTACTGCAGATCCCTGGTTTCTCACTATCCCTCACCTGTCCTGCTCCAGCCTTGTTGCCCTGAGCTCTGCCCAGTGACACAGCACGGTGTAAAGGTGTTCCCAGAGCCGAGGCAGCCAGCAGGAGCAGGACCTGTGTCAGGCTCCATCCCTGCTGTCGCTGCAGGGCTGCTTTCCACTGGAATCAGCAGAGCATGAGGACAGGACGGGTGTGCTCTGACAAACACCATGTGCATCCTGCCAGCAATGAGCAGGGACTAAGGAACTCCCTGCAGCAGGCAGCAGCTAGAGCTGACAGCTCTGCAAGCAGTCTTAAACCTCCTGTCCCAGAACCCTCCTCTGTTTTACCTTCCTGAGAACCAGCTCTGAGGCTCGATGCTCCAGCACCACTGCTTTGAGCTTTGCTCTGAGGCGCAGGACATCCTCCTCCAGCTTGGCACACCTGATCTGGGAGGCTTCCTCATCCAGTTTTCTCTGCTTTTCCCCCTCCTTCATGATCTGCTGGATTTCAGCCTCGCATTCCTTGGACAGATTTTCCATGCTGATTTTGAGGTTTTCAATAATTTTGTCCTTCTTGTTAACCTAGGCCAGAAAACAAGAGGAATACCCCTGGAAAATGCCACTGAAGTGTCAGGTGGGCCGAAAAAACCCTTGCAAAGGTGGAGGAGATCCAAGAAGGGACCCTCAGGTGCCTGCTCAGGTAGCACCAAGGACCTGCCATTGCCACCGAGGGAAGAGTTAGATTTACACAGGAGCTTTGGAAACCTTCCCCCAGCTCCTGTTAGCAAAGGTACAGAGTGAACAAACCACTCTGAGCCCCACTGGCACTGCCACCTGAGGAGCAGCCAAACCAGAGTCCCTGGGGCAGTCCCGTGGTTCTCTCAAGGGCTGGATCATGCTCTGAATGACTGGGGGACACGGCTCAGTGAGGAAATCCCCAGCTGGGATCAGTGAAACAGTTTTATTCACTGTGTYCTGGACAAGCTGCCAAATTGCACATAAAAATCTCAAGTGTCTCGATTCCTGGAACTCCAAGGAGCAGAGAGAAGGCAGGCCCTTGGTTCTGCCAGAACCATCCAGTGGAGCAAGCACAGGACAAAACCTTCTCAGGCCAGCCTTACTGCAGGGAGGAGAAAGAGAAGCACAGGTAGAAAACAAAGGATTGTTGTCAGGAGCTCTGGGCTTGGATGTTAGCACAGCCACAGGCTGGGTAAGTGCCTGGGAAGTGCCCAGTCAATTATCTGCACCTTAGCTGCAGATAAAATTAAAGATTCATGTAATTCATATAATCACTGATTAATCACAAATGCTCCATGGCAGCTGTTAAGAGTCRGGAGTCACAGAAATGTTGGTTTTAAGCAAGAGTGAAGACAGACTAGATATTAAAAATGGATTTTAATCAGAGYGATCTCTCCCTGTAATGACTTTTCATTCTTTCAGCAGCAGGGAGTGAAGCAGCTGGCACTGTCACCCTGCCAGGATACCACCACAGCAGTTTGTGCTGCCACTCCTCTGGAACTCGTGCATTTACATTGTTTTAGTTGGCTAGTGACAACAAGTTCAAAACATGACAAATTCAAATTAAAAAAAAAAAAAACATGCAATAAGCATTTTTCATTACTTTACAATAGAAACAGCATCTTTAAGTTTACGATCTGCTTTTGAAATTATTTCTGGAACCTGCTCTTTAGGAACTGCAATAAAGGGATCAGTCTTAGTTCCCAAAGTTTTGCTCCAGTAACATTTTGTCAGAAAACACATTCCCACAAGATCATACCTCTTCATCTCGAGTCTGGATGGCTTCTGTCAGCTCTGCCTGTAGAGCTGAGATCGTTCCCATGTTTTTATTAAGCTGGAGGGTCGTCTCTTTCATGAATTGAACCTTTTGCTTCTCTTCATCAGGACTGGTCAGAAGCCTCTCAAGCGTGAGATCCCGGAACTCCATAAACGCTTTGATAAACACATCAGCTGCTGACTGTCTCACCCAAACTTCATATTTCAGTCCATGGTAAAGCAAAGGGTTGGCCAGGATGAGCCTCAGAATGTTTCTCATGGAACATTTCAGGTGTTGTTCCACAGCTTTCCTGCTCTCCTCATCCCCCGGGCTGGTGAGCAAGTGCTGGATTTCCATTGAGAGCTTTTGATGCTCCACAAGGCTTCTCGTGATTTCAGGTCCCAGCATCCTTGAAAACCTCTCCAGGGAGTGAATAACCCGTGGGATCAACCTGGTGATCTCCAACTTGGCGATGGTCTCATCCAGGACAGTTAGGATTCTTTCTGTCTCTGTGCAGTCAGGCTTTAACTGGCATGGATCTAACCACTTCATGATACCTAATGGGACCCCTGCCTTCCCTGGAGTTGCCATGCTCTTCATCRCAGCTCTTTACTTCACAAGGATTCTTGGAATGCAGCTGGATCCCCTCTTGCGATGGATTCAGTTAAACACCTGTGGGCTGAGTAGTTTGAGGTYTAGAAAAGACACAGCAGCTCTTCACAAGATGAGGGTCCAGAAGAAAATCAAAGTCCCTGTGCTGCTGCTGTCTCCTAATTTCCCTGCTTGTATTTTCTCTCCAAAACGAAAACACGGTGACAGCATTAGAGAAACAATGTAATTTGGGAAAATATGAGCATTCCAGACTACACTGGAGTTGTCTCTGGGTCTGAGCGTGGGATCAGAACATGGGGATCAGAACATAGGGTCATGGATTAGAGCTTCTCTGACCCAAAACGGTTGTCAGACACCTGTGGGAAGGGGGCGATGGATTCTTGGCTTTGAAGGGTGGTAGGGAAAAAGCTCCCAACAACTTCTGAGTAGAGAAGAGCTGAGGTGGAGCAGCACAAACTGCAGCTCTGCAGTCCCCAGAAGGGTGTGGAGAGGGGCTTGAAGGATCCTGGGGCCACCTCGGTGGGAAGGGCAGGGTTCCCAGTGAAAAACTTCTATGGGAAACCACTACCCTTCCAAGCCTGGCACTGCCAGAGGGATGGGATGCGAGAGGGAGAGGGGATCTGGCAGGGCTGGCAGGGACGGGGGCAAGAGGAGGAAGCAGGGAGGAGGCAGGGAGGAGACAGGGGGCAGCTGGAGGGGGGAGCGCGGACAGGGAATGAAGTGTCCCCTCCGTGTGGGTTTGGGACAGCAGTAGGACCCAGGGACTGGGGGTCAGTGAGAGGCCGGGRGGGTGATTGCCCGTGGGGAGGATCCCCGCGTGAGGGGCGGGCGGCTCGGGGGGCCGGGGTGGGACGATCCGAGGGACCTGTGGGATAAGCGGCCCCGGAGCATCCCGGGGGTGGGACGGGGTGTCTATGGAGTCGGTTACTGGGGCATGACAGCCCCGGCAGCGCAGTTAGTTCTGATGCCGGTCCCGCTCTCGTTCCCGGTCCTGATCCCGATCCCGATCCCGATCCCGATCCCGATCCCGATTCCGATCCCGATCCCGATCCCGCCGCCGGTGCCTCTCGTTGCCAGGCGACCCGAGGGGCGGGGCCTTTCCGGCGGTTCACAGCGAGCTGCGTTGGCCCCGCCCCCGTTCAGGCCCCGCCTGTCAGCGGCGCCCATTGCTTGATTGGCAGCGCCGCTGGCCAATGAGGAACCGCCTGCCGCCCAGTGACCGGGGTTGGGGCCTCATCATGGCGGCTGCGGGGGCTGTGACAGGAGAGGGCGGGAGACCCGGGGTGTGTGGTTCTCTCCGGGCTTTTCAGTCCTATGTTCCTGAGAGCTCGACTAGCGACCCGGAAAATATTTGTACTTCCAAAGTCACGTCTGCCAGGCACGGGTCAGTCCAGTGGGTCCAGGAGCCCCGAAGGGGCTGTCTTGAAACATCAGAACACAACAGAATTCCCCTGAGATTCACTGTTAATGTGACTGGTACAGAGTCATAAAAGTGATAACGTCAGCTGATGAAGATGCTGATGTTGTACAGGCTGAGTTAATTGATTACCAGTGAGTTAATGATGCTTGTGAAGAACATGATGGCCCTTGAATGCTGCACTGCAGCCATGCCCTCACCCTCTGCCCAGGCAGTGACACGGATGCCCTCAGGASAGGAGGATTTGTTTCCAGCAGGAAACATGGCAAAATGCTGGTCCATGCTCCCAGCGATGCCAGCTCTGTCCCTGCCAGGAGCTGGTGTAGAGCAGYAGTGGGGTGGCCATACCTTCACAGGCAGCCTTGTCCAGGGTTCCAGTCTTTCCTGGCCTGAGCAGCACCTTTATTTCTGTGCAGGGATTGTCCAAGTCCATGAATGAATCTGCAGTGCTAGCAACTCACCCGTTCCCAACTGCTTCCCTACACAAAGCAAAAGAGGGGCTGGCAGGGGGAGATGTAGTGGGACCACCAGGGCTGGGCTTTCTGGCCTGGCACTGGTGAGGATGGATGAGGGACACTGGCCCTACTTGCCCAACTGCTCCCTGACTCCCCTGAAAGGCTGCCACATGCCCTGCAGCTCTTTTAGCAATTAAATCAATCATGAAAATAATGTATTTTTCTTTCCAAAGCTGAGAGTGTCCTGGTTGCTTTGTTTGAAATGGGCCACTGCTCTCCAAGAAATGCAGACTTGGACAKCCTGACAGCCATGATCTGGAGATGGGATCAAATGCTCAGTGAGTGTTGCTGGAGTCCTCTGTGTCCTGGTGTGCACAGCCCACTCAAAGGAACAGCAAGTCCTTGGGACATCCAGGGAGAGAGAAGGGAAAGGGTGGACCATGGGTCACATCCAAACCTCCTCTTAAGTAGGGAAGACTGTGGATCACTGCTGCTCCCTCCTGGATCCGGGTAATTAYAGACATTCCCATCTTGCAGGAGGAGATGGGGGTGATGACACATGCCCAGAGCAGCCCCGACTCGTCCTGCAGCTCCACACACCACTCCGGGCCAGCAGCAGCTCTTCAGCCAGAAAGAAAAACAGGTCAGTCTGGGAGCTGGATGAAACATCAMCAAACCTGCGTCAATCCCACCTCATCCAGGATGTAGAAAAACCTCAGATCCATCCTCAAACAATTCCCTACATCCAAACCCACCAGACTGCATCACTGCCTGAGTCAGAGGTGCCCAAAAATCCAACTATGTGCAYAGGGGAGCAGGGCAGGGCATGTCCAAGCAGGGAAGGGAGATCCAGGAGCCCCTGGGTGCTGGGACAGCCTGGGCACACCGCCCCCCACAATTTGAGCCCAGCTGTGTTTCAACAGCAGGACTTTGTGACAGACACCTGAACACCAGAGACTTCCCTGGCCCCAGCTGGCTGCACCCAAATCCCTGCCCAGGTGCTGAATCTGACTCCTCTACAGCAATGGGAAGCACAGCTCAGAGYGTGGGAGTTGGCTGGCCCATCCACTTGGAAAACCATAATCACCCCAGCTTGGTTTGCCCAAATAATTTCCCTGTTCCTGCTGCCACCCACCCCTGTGTGGGATCTGGGAAGGGACATCAAGGAGGGGGATGATTTAAACTGATTGTGAAATGATGGTGGAAGAGCAGAAGCATTCAATGAAGCTTTGTTCAGGGCAACAGCACCCCAACTTGTCACTGCAGGGACAGTCCCCTCCTGCCACCATCCTTTGGCTGCAGCCTTGCATTGTGCTCTACTGGGAACRGGGAGCTCTGGCACCACACCAAGCCCTGGAGGAATCCACAGGGCCAACTGATCCCTGACCACATCCCGCCTGCAGCTTTGGCTGCTGTTCCCTCATTCCCATGTCATGCTGTCAGKGGGATGACGGTGTCTGTATCCTGAACAAGTGGGATGGAGTTTGCATTTCCCTGGCCCTCAGAGCCTGTCAGAAGGGCCCAGGCAGGGCACAGAGAAACAAGGGAGTCCTTGCAGTTTGCTGAAGGGATGAATGTAGTGGGGTAAGCTCTGAGCAAAAAGACCCAATAGAGGGAAGATGGGAGGGCTGGAGGTGCTGGGAAGGCTCTGAGAGCACCAGGCTGGAGCTGGGTGACAGGAGCAGGAATGGAGAGGGACACAGCCAGCAGTGGGCAGCTGTGGCACAGGAAGATGTCCCTGGGGCTGTCAGGGCGCAGAGACCAGAATGTGTGTTTGGTCAGACTCTGTTTACTGAGGCCAAACCTCAAATCCTGCGTCCAGTTCTGGGCCCTTTATGACAAGAAAGACCTTGAGGTACTGGAGCATGTCCAAGAAGGGAACAGAGCTGGCAAAGGGGCTCAGCCTGGAGCAAAGGAGGCTCTGGGGGGACCTTGTGGCTCTGCACAACTCCCTGACAGGAGGGGACAGCCGGGGGGGTCAGGCTCTGCTCCAGGGAACAGGGACAGGAGGAGAGGGAACGGCCTCAGGCTGGGCCAGGAGAGGGGCAGGGGGGATTTGGGAACATTTCTTCACTGAAAGTGTGGTCAGACCACTGGCACAGCTGCCCAGGGCAGGGGTGGAGTCCCCATCCCATGAAGGGATTTAACAGTGCATGTGGCACTTGGGGACATGGGTCAGCAGTGGYCTTGGCAGTGCTGGGAGAACAGTTGGACTTGATGCTCTCAGAAGGCTTTTCCAACTTTAATGATTCTGTGATTTCTGTGAGCAGCAAGTCAAACCCTTCATCTCCCAGGCAAAAGCCAGCTGCTTCCTGGCTTTGCCAAGTGGGAACACCCCAGGCTCCATCAGCACCCTCACCCAGCCCCTGCAGAGCCAGGCCCAGGGTGTGCCAACACCCCCAGCCTGTCCTGGGGAACGCGCCAGCTCCAGCAGCTCCAGGGGCTTCAAGACCACAGTGCTGGGGAGGTGGCAAGGACAGGGTGAACATCACCCCAGGTCTGGGGCTCTTCATCCCAGGGGTGCTGCTTCCTGCCAGGGTGGACTCTGCCATGGGAACACTGGGATCAAGGACAGCTCTGAGCTAGGGGACYGGAGGAACTGGTGACAGGCTTCTTCCAGCATGGRGAGGACAGGGAGGGGCTCAGGGGCYGAGCTCTKTAACCTCCACACAGAGGAGCTCTGTTAGAGCCCTGCAGCCCCTCTGTTTCCATGGCAAGGAGGGGGACACATGCCYGCTCCCCCTGGGGCACTGCTGCGTGCCAGGAACCACTTGGGGACACCTGCAGTGTGCAGAGTGGGTCCTGCTTGGTTCTAAACCAGTCCCTCTCCCACAGCATCTTCCCACAAACAAAACCCCACGGATGTCCAGCACAGGTGACAACCTCTAGGCTCCTCTCTAAAAACTTCTGGCATTATTTGCTTTTTGGCATTTCACTGTTATTCTTCTCAGTACATCTCTTCCTGGGTCTCAGTCACCATACCAACTGGTGTAGGTGGACACCAGCCTGGCACTGGTGCCAGCATGACCAGAGATGTTCCTGTGTGTCCTGTCCAGCAGCTGTCAGTRAATYGCRRAATGGTTTGGGTTGGAAGGGACCCTAAAGATCATCCAGKTCATCTGGTGAACAGCAAATCCCCATTTGCCTGGAGAAACCCAGCAGGCAAAAACTGAGGTCAAGAAGGAAGGGTCTGACTATGGRGAGAAAGTGTGCAGGGCACATTTATCACAGCTGGGAGGAGGAAGGACAAGAAGAAGATTCCTTAAATACTCAGAAAAGCTAGACTTGAGAGATTTGTGGTTTGAAGCCAGCCCCTGGTTTTCTATGCAGTGTTTCTAGAGCCTTGCAGCACCTGAATCGTGTCTATGGAGAGGTTAGGGAAAAGTTTTATGCTTCTTTTAAAAAATAGTCTTGCAGTAAATGAAGAATTGCCAGCACCTAAAGATTCCTGATTTTTGAGCCATGGGTTGTGACTTACCTGTGCTGTCCTGGGGTCTGAGCTGTGCCCTTCCCACTTCTGAGAATATTCCACATTTCCCAGTTTTGAGAATTCCCTTCAGAAATCCCAGCTGAGGGACACAGAGTGAAGATACTGAGCATTTTTCAGTCCAGCGAAGAAAATGCTTGATTGAAGACATGACAGCAATCTTCCAAGGTCCAATTCCAATTGAATTCGAGGTCACTGGGAAGCATAAAAAATGAGCAACTTTTTTCAAGCAGAAAAGGTTTATGTTTATGAAATCCAATGTTGTAACAGTGGCTGAAAAACCAGGACACAGAAATCATGGAATATCCTGAGTTAGAGGGGACCCACAAGGATCATCCAGTCCAGCTCCTGGCCCTACACAGACACCCCTACAATCCSACCCTGTGCATCCCTGGGAGTGGTGTCCAAATKTTCCTGGAGTTCTGGCAACCTCTGGACTGGGACCATTCCCTGGAAARCCTGGGCAGTGCCCAGCCACCCCCAATGCACAAGCCAAGGAAAAACTCCATCCCTTTCACATCCCTTTCCCACTCCCTCCCAGGAAAACAATTCCCTGAAGAGGTGTTCCACTCCTGCAGCTGCYCCACTGCTCCCTCCCAGCCCAGGCTCTCCAACTGCCCCATTTCCATCGATTGAAAAGGGCAGCAACACCCGAGAGCTCGTGGGATTGTCCTGGTTTATTGATTGACTTTCCTAGAGTTTCTTCCTAAAGTATGGCTCTGGAAGCCGTGGCCGGAGCCAGGGTACAGCCTGCAGGAGGAGCTCTCTAGACGTRTTACTTCTTGGTTACTTTTCTGTCGGCTTTTCCTGCCTCTTTCGAGGGCTTCATTTGATTCGCAGGCAAGCGGGAGGTGCGGCCTGACACTTTCGCACTCCTGCGATCAAACACTTCCAGGCATTTTCTAAACTGTTCGGCTGTYTTCTTCATGCACGCCATCTTTCTCTCCTCGTCTCTGAAAAACTGCTGCCGTAACTGTTTGTAGAAACGTTGAGTTTTCTTTTTGGCCTTCTCACAATTGGTTTCCTTCATGAGAGCAAACATAAAACCTTATTGCCACTCTCCTACCGTGAAATAAGGAATTCCAAAGTGGTGCTTGTCTTCGGGAAGAGACAMATGCCACCATATCCCTCATAATGGCCAAGCTCGCCTCCAAGCAAAAAGCTCCARTGTGTGTAATCACAGAATCACCAAATCATGGAATGGTTTGGGCTGGAAGGGAACTTAGAGCTCATCTTGCTACAACCCACAGGGACATCTTCCACCAGACCAAGTTCCTCCAAGCCCCATCCAACCTGCAGGGATGGGGCAGCCACAGCTTCTCTGGGCACCCTGTGCCAGGRCCTSMSCACCCTCMCAGGGAAGAATCTCTTYCCAATATCCAGTCTAAACTTGCYCTCTTCCASAGTATCATTRGAACRTCTGATTCCAGGTTAAGTCCATGGCCAGCAATGCCTGTATCTCATTCCAAACCACAAGTGGCTGAGAGATAGGACATGGCAGCTGTGTTCTGAGGTCAGGATGCAGGCACAACTCCTGTCAAASGTGGCCCAAATCCAGCAATTACCTCTCCCAGCCACTGAAGAGAGCCTTGGCACCCCCTCCTGATCCAGCAGGCTGAACACCTAAAGGCTCCCTTGTGCCAGAGGGGGCTGTGAACCTCACCCCAGGRGAGAGGAGACCTCACCTGCTCCTCCAGGACTTGCTGCTCATGGGCGGCAGCGTGTCTGCTGGGGGTGGGCAGGGGGTAGTCCAAGTCAAGGTCCCAGTCTGCAGGGCTGCTCTGGGTGAGAAAGGGCTTTGTGTCAGAGGCCCATGGACCTGCTCCCCAAGTGTGAGGGGGTCCCCAGCCCAGTATGAGGGTCCTCCAGCCCAGTTTGACAGTCCCCCAGCCCCGGGATGGTGTGAGGGTCCCCCAGCGCAGTTGGATGGTCCCCCAGCCCCAGGATGGTGTGAGGGTCCCCCAGCGCAGTTTGATGGTCCCCCAGCCCAATCTGAGTGTCTCCCAGCTCAGTGTGAGGCTCCCCCAGCCCAATTTGAGGGTCTCCCAGCTCAGTGTGAGGCTCCCCCAGCCTAGTTTGGTGGTTCCCCAGCCCAGTTTGAGGGTCTCCCAGCCCCAGAACAGTGTGAGGGTCCCCCAGCCCTGCACCGGGGCCTGCTGATCAGCCGGCTCTGGGGTGGTATGAAGACGGTGATGCGAGGCCGTGTTTGGCCCTGCTCCTCCATGACCACCTGTCTCCACTGTTGGTGGCCAGCTGTCGTCATGGCAACCTTGGCAGGTGAGGAGTCACAGGAGTCACCTCCAGCCTCAGTGACACAGTGGTCCCAACAGGTTCCCCTGCCCTTCACCCACTGCACCAGCACCGTCCCCGGTGTCTGCCTGGAGCAGTGACTGCCTGGAGCTCTGTCCTCACAGGGAGGACCTGCATGTCCCCATGATGGACACCCCCACTGCCTGCATGTCCAGCTGCTGGGCTCCACGACAGCTGGGATCCTCAGCATGGGGACACACATGGGTGAGTCAGTCCCCACCGTCTGCTTGGCCTGATGGAGCACCTCCATGTCTCAAACAAAAATAGAATCATGGAATCATGGAATCATGGGATCATGGAATGGTTTGGGTTGGATGGGACTTTAAAGCCCATCTGGTGCCAACCCTATCATGGTCAGGGACACCTCCCACTGTCCCAGGCTGCTCCAAGCCCCAATGTCCAGCCTGGCCTTGGACACTGCCAGGGATCCAGGGGCAGCCACAGCTGCTCTGGGCACCCTGTGCCAGGGCCTCCCCACCTCACAAGGCAGGATTTCTTCAAAATATCTAATCTAAACCTATTCTCCTTCAATTTGAAACCATGCCTCCTCATCCTGTCCCTCAAGGCCCTTGACCAAAGTCTCTCTCCATCTTTCTTATTGGCTCTTTCAGATACTGGAAGGCTATAATTAGGTCACTCCAAAGCCTTTTCTTCTTCAGGCTGAGCTATCCCAATTCTCACAGCAGAGCTGCTCCATCATCTTGGTGCCTCCTCTGAGCTCCTCCAGCAGCTCCACATTCTTCCTGTGCTGGGCCCAGGGCTGGGGCAGTTCTGCAGGTGGGGTCTCACCTGAGCGAGGCAGAGGAGCAGAAACCCCCCCTCCCCTGCTGCCCACGTTGGGGCTCAGCCCAGGGCACTGCTGGCTTTCTCCAAGGTCAGATCCTGCCATCCTATCAGAGATCCCAACAACCGCTCTTGGCAGCAGGGTCAGGCCAGTACAAAGCTCAGCACCAGCAGCTCTGGATGCTCAGCTCTCTGACCAGGATGGAACCCCATGTTTATGGAAGTGAAGTTGCTTCTCCATGTACTGTGGTGGAGAGAGAGCTGTGGTGACCTCTTGGCAAGAAATCCAGGGAAAGCCAGCAGCAGTTCTTCCAGATCCACRCTGGAGCACTGAAAATAAACTCCCATCTGAGGAGCAGGAACATGAAGTCTATGCTGCAGAAAGTACAGAGGATCTGAGATACCCCAGTGAGTAGTGGATTTTACTATAAATAAAATCAGCACAGTTTTCACATCTCATTTGTACCAGGGCCCTGACAGGGACTCTGAGACCACCACGTGCTCAGGGAATGTTGTTTTTTTCCAGCACAAACTGTGCTGCTGAGGCAGTACAGCAACTTGCTGTGAGTCAGGAGACTTGGAATGTCACCAACACTTGTTTTTCCTAACTGGAATACAGCTCTGAGTTTTGAGACAGCAACACAAAGTCCTGTCATCTTCAGTCTTCCAGAGAGGGAAGGAAGAGCACGGGCTCCAGCATCTGTGGTTGGGATAGACCCAAAGATGTCCTGACYCTTTCCCTTCCCCCACCTGATTGGCACAACTCTTTTTCAGGAGATGCCTTGGCCTTCTTTAGAACATCCATGGTTGTTGTCCCTGCCCGTAACAGGGCATTGGAACAAGATGAACTTAGAGGTTACTTCCAACCCAAACTGTTCCATGATTTTAGGATTTGGGCAAGCTGCTTGTGCTCATGAAGACCCCATTCCTTGCTGGGGTCCCACAGCCCCAAGAGATGGGAGGGGTTGGAGCCAGGTCGGGGTCAGGCTCTTCTCCCAGGGAACAAGAGACAGGACAAGGGAGATGGCCTCAAGTTGTTCCGGGGGAGGTTTAGGAAATTTTTTTTCACAGAAAGGGTGGTAAGGCATTGGAACAGGCTGCCTGGGACTACAGGTCCCCATCCCTGTAAATATTATAAAAAYGTGTATGTGGCACTTGGGGACATGGCTTAGGGCTGACCTTGGYTGTGCTAGAGGAATGGTTGGATTTAGTGATCTTAGAGAGCTTTTYCAACCTTAACCATTCCATGATTCACTAATTCTATGACTTTAAAAATGTCTTCAAGCTCCTGTGATTTCATCTTTAGAAACTCAGCTACTCAGCCAAGAGCCTGCTCAGTGTAGGGCAGGAGCCTGTGACAGAGAGAGCCACCAGTGAAGCCACCAAATGGTTAAGGAGAAAGCTTGGAGAGGATTTGTTACTGCTGGAGCAGAGACTGTGGGACTGGAAAGGAATCTGAGGGRTCATCCTGTCCCTCTCCTGACCTCCAGTCCCATTTGGGCTGCTTCAAGCATTCTCAGATCTCTGTCCCTGGGCCAGGTTGTCCTACCAGGAAAAATGCAGTCTTCCTACATCCACCTTAAAAAAGGCTTTGCCAACCTAACCCAGCCCCACAGGCAGGACAGTCCCTGACACTATTTGAGGACTGTGATGGGGTAGGTTTAAGAGCACAGCTCAGCATATCCCGGAAGGATATAATTTCCTGGCTCAGACTCCCCAGCTTAGCAAGTGTTTGTTGCTGCTGCTTCCTGCTGCAGATCCCAAATCCCGATGTGCCAGTGCAGCTCCYGACGGGCCTCAGGGCGACAGTTAATCCCTGTCCTGAACCAGAGATAATTTCCACCCTGTGCCTGTGCTCCCAGGCACGCAGTAAATCCACCCTGGATTTCCTCTCCTCTGTGTGGGCACACGCTGCTCCTGCTCCGGCGCCATCCCAGCACGTTCCGGCACCAATTCCAAGGAAGGGTTCAGCACTGGTTCAGCAGCAGATCCAGGAAAAACTGCCTGGCTAGATGTCATAACTACACCATCACACTGAACGCACATTTATTTCTCCCATCTTGGACTTTCACGCTTCACCTGGAGATCCTTGATGGAGAGAGACTTGAGACAAGGACCTGGAGTGCCAGGACAAGGGGAATGGCTTCCCAGTGCCAGAGGGCAGGGATGGATGGGATATTGGGAAGGAATTGTTCCCTGGAAGGATGGGGAGGCCCTGGCACAGGGTGCCCAGAGAAGCTGTGGCTGCCCCTGGATCCCTGGCAGTGTCCAAGGCCAGGCTGGACATTGGGGCTKGGAGCAGCCTGGGACAGTGGAAGGTGTCCCTGCTCATGRCAGGGGTGGGATGGGATGACCTTTAAGTTCCCTTCCCATCCAAACCATTCCATGATTCCATGATTCKGTGTCAGCCAGCACCTCCAAGCATGTGGAGATGCCACCCATTCCTCAGAGCTGTGACCCCTCCTCACAAGGGCTGTSCCCATCATTCCCTGCTCCAGCTRGGCTCATCCTGCCCCATGCCAGGGACTGCTCTCCGGGAAGGTGTCCCATTCGCTCTTGGGGGTCCCATCTGCTCCCCTCCTGCAAAACCCCAGGGCTGGGATGACCCAGCTTGGCCAAAGCAGCACTGGGCTCAGGACACGGGCAGCTGTTGGAGTGACAGGGGGAAACCCAATCCTTCCTGGGGCYGGAGCAGAGGGATAGCACCAGGCTGAGATCACAGCCCAGAATACCCAGTGAGAGGGTCACCACACGGGCCACCCTCCTGCCACTGCCAGGCCCTCCMTGGGCACCACAACCCCCAGTCCCACCCCTCAGGACCCCCATGGCCAGCCCAGCTCTGGCCACCACTGCACAGGGACACCCGGCACCCATATCTGGCCATACTCCCTGGAGCTGCAGGGCACCAGGAGYACAAGGCACTGAATCCATGGTGGAAAAGGCAAAGCCGTGGATGGAGCCAAKATCAGGGCAGACCCCAGTGCCAACAAATGAGTCAGGGGGCTGSGATAGGAAGGGATGCCATCGGGAAGGGTTCCTGAGCCAGCGAGGCCACAAGCAGCCGGTTTTACAGGTACCACTTCTCCTGGAAAACCAAAAGGCTTTCTAACACTCCCTGCTATGGAAAAGCCTCTGGAATGCAAGCCCAGAAAGCAAACAGGCTCCTGGCCAGAACAGGGCCCACTGAGTGATACGTGGGGGCCCTTTGTATTCTTTTCGGGATGGGCACCACTCCAGCCACACCTGGGACACCCTGGCAAAGGTGACAGCGGTGGTGACGCTCTGGGCACAGCCCGGAGAGCTGCCCTCCCCTCACAGTGTGTTGGGAAGGACCTGCTCCTCAGGTGCTGCTRGAATTGGCCTCCAAACTCACTGCCCTCCTTTCCATAATGGAAAAAAATCGCTGTTTGGGAACRAGGGCGGGAACCAGCGTGGATTTTCCAGGGGAAGTGGGCTGTGCTTATGTGCTGAAGTGAGTCACTGGGCTGAAGAGGGAAGGGCATGGTGTAATTTTTGGGGCTGTCCTGTGCAGGGCCAGGAGCTGGATCCATGATCCTTGTGGGTCACTTCCAGCTCAGGATATTCCATGATTCCATGACTCAGGAGACAGGATGCTCCAGCATCATGCCACCCCAGGGCAGGGTGGAGCTCCCAGCCCTTCTCCAGACACTTGTGGTCAGTGACACCTCCCCGTGTCACCACATCCCTCCCATGTCCTCTGGGGTGTCCCAGTGCCAGCGCTGGGGCTGCCAAACCGCAGCTGTCCCTGCTGGAGCTGGAGATGCTGGAAACGGCTTCCCCAGGAGCTGGAACATCCCGAAGCATTTCTGTGCCTCAGTTTCCTATCCCCGCACTGGGTGTTCCTCCCTTCCTTCCTYCTTGGGCAGGAGATCACAGGGAGCCGAGGGTGGAGTACAACAAAAATAGAGCTTTATTTTGGGACAAGTGCAATTGGAGCTGGGTCCTTCGGCCCCGGCGTAGAGACATGAGCGTGGCAACAGCCACCACGGACCCTGGCAGCGGTGCCAGGGCACACACACGGGGCTGTCCCTTTGCCATGGTGAGTGTGTGCTGTGTCACAGCCCAGCACTGTCCCGTGTCACAGCCCAGCACCGTCCTGGAGTGATGGCAGCTGGTCTGGGCTGCTTCCGTCACCTCAGCCGGGCTCTCGGCATCCCAGCCACGGATGCCAGTCTGCAGTGAGCTGGGAGGGACTGGGACAGGGCCGGAGCTGTGGGGGCCGGCAGGGCACAGTGGGGACAAAGACAATGCTGACAGGACCACCGGCAGCCCCATGGGATTGTCACGGCACAGTGGGGATGGGGACAGGAGAGGGGACACGCACCTGCCCTGTCCTGGGCGTCCCATTGGCCACAAGAACCGAGTGTACAGAGAGCCAGGGGCCACTCCAGCCAGCAGAGCTCAGTAGTGACACTGACACACACACACACACACACACACACACACACACACACACACGTGTGCAGGTGGGACAGCAGCCAGAGGCATTGAGCCGTGGATCCAGAGCTGTGGATCCAGAGCCGTGTCCCTGGGCGTGCCCAGCCTGTGTGTGCACACAGGGACACACGTGCAGAGCCAGTGCACACACACAGGTACCTGCTCACCTGCACAGAGCCACTGTGCACAGCGGTACCTGCCAGCAGCACACACCTGCAGCACACACACAGAGCGCTGTGCACGCATGGAGGGGCACTGACACATCCACTGTGCACACCAGCACACGTGTGCCACACACACACACTCACATATGTACAGTCTGTACCAATGCACACGTGCCCACGAGCACAAGACCTGCCTGCACAGAGCCTGTGCACACCAACATGCACATCAACACACATTTGCACACCAACACACACAGAGCTGTGCACACCAACGTGTGCAGTGTCGTACACATCAACACGTGTGCCCCACAGAGCCACACTCACACCCGCAGAGCCTGTGCACACCCACAAGCAGAGCTGTACACAGATCCACTCACACCTGCAGAACCTGTGCAATTCAACACACACGTGTGCAGTGTCATACAGAGCAGCACACACATGTGCAGAGCTGTGTACACAACACACGTGTACAGAGCTGTGCACACTGACACACGCAGTATCATACAGAGCAGCACACGTGTGCAGAGCTGTGCACACGTGTGTACACACAGAGCTGTGCACACTGACACATTCAGTGTCATACAGAACAGCACACGCGTGTRCAGAGCTGTGCACAGACACATGTAGTGTCATCCAGAGCAGCACACACATGTGCACACTGCTGTGCACACTGACACATACAGCATCATACAGAGCAGCACTCACACGTGCACAGAGCTGTGCACACATGTGTACACACAGAGCTGTGCACACTGACACATGTGCAGTGTCACACAGCAGCACACATGCTTGCACACAGCTGTGCACACAACACACACGTGCACACCAGCACATCCTTGTGCACAGTGCTGTGCAAACRAGGATGTGCACTCAGATCTGGGCACACCAGAAAGCACATGTGCACACAGCCATGCACACTGACACACATGTGCACAGCACCGTGCACCTCAGTACCTGTGTGCACACAGAGCCGTGCACACTGGCACACGTGCACACACGTGCACAGAGTCACACACGGGCACACACGTGCTCAGCACTCCCCCAGAGCCCTCCCGGCCCCCAGCCCCACGGGTCCCTACTCGTGGCGCGGGTGCTGCCGCAGCCCCCAGCAGGCAGCCAGCAGCCGGGGCTGGTGGTACAGCACCATCCCGGCCAGTGTCAGCGCCACGCCGGCRTAGCCCAGCGCGCCCAGCCGCGTGCCGAACAGCAGCCACGACAGCAGCAGGTTGCCCACCACGGTGAGGCTGCCCAGGAGGTGCAGCGTGAGGGCAGAGGTGAGGGACAGGAGGCAGGAGGTGGCCAGGTTGTAGAGGACGGAGCCCAGGCAGCTGAGCAGGACGCAGCCCCAGAGCGCGGCGTCGGGGCGAAGGACGCCCTGCCACGAGGGACCCAGCTCCAGCGCTACAGCTGCCCCAAACAGCAGCACGAAGCTGGGCAGGGACGTCAGGCCGAGCAGGGACAGCGCATCCAGACGGTCCTCCTGCAGCAGCACACCTGGGGGGACAGGGGACAGTCAGTGGGACATTCCATGGGGACATCCACCTGCTGCAGGGACACCCAGCACCCACCAACACGGGTCCAAGTGGCAAAGAAATCCCAAAAGTCACTGGGAAGGTGAGAATGACTGGGGGGCAGTTCCTTCCATGGGCTGGGGGTGCCCTGGTTTGCAGAATCCCAGTTCCTTGGTTTGGCTGTGTCTCTGTTCAGGGGTTTGGGACTCCTTCATTTCTGGGATTCCCTGGTTTATGGGTGCCCATATGGGTTTATGGTGCTTCCTGGCTCAGGAAGTCTCCCACTCTGGGGATGCCCTGGTTCAGAGGGTGTCTGGTTTCAAAGACTGGGGTTCGGGGATGAGGGTGCTACAGGGAGGGTTGGACAAGGCAGCTTTCCCAGCCCATTTTGGGGCATTTGTCCCCATGTCTCCCCCTCTGGGTCATCCGAGGACGGTGGGGACAGCAGGCACAGCAGGGCTGGCTGCCACACACAGACATAGTCCTACCCTCCCCAGGGCCACTGTCCCTGTCCCACCCGRGGTGAAAAGATGACAGGACAGTGGCACAATGACCAGCAGTGTCCCTTRGGAGGCCACAGCACCCCAGTACAGCCACGAGGACCTCAGGGCAGGCACAGGCCCCGTGCCAGAGCCCGTCCCCACAGTGCCCCGAGTCACAGGCTCCAGAGGAAACGCTCCCTTCCCAGCCAAAAACATTCCRGCTGGCTCCTCGCTGCCATCTGCCAAGGACACCGAGGCCTGGCTGGCACCGTGGCCACCAGAGTCCCCAGGAAGGGGGCACTCGCAGTGGGTCCAGCAGCCCACGGTGCTTGCAGCGAGCCCACGGGGACGGGACACGCTGGGTGACCCTGAGCCACACTGAGGCACTGCCACCCCACACGGCTCTGATGCCACATGACACCAATGGTGTCACCACCAACAAAGTGAAGTCACATCACCTCAGAGCCCTGAGCACGACGGAGGCAAGGGTGGCTCTGGGGTGGCACCAGGGACAGAGTGGGCAAAGGGTGGCACTGGAGCTGGAGTGATACAAGGGTGGCACCAGGGCCAACAGGGACAGCAGGTAGCACTGGCACTGGGGTGAAACTGGGAGCCAGAATGCCACCAGGGTCGGGGTGACAATGGAGTGCCACTAAGCCCAGGGTGGGCAGGGAATGTCACCAGCACCAGAGTGGCCCTGGGTGGGGATGGGGTCGCAGTGGGGCTGGAGTGACACCGGGGTGGGCAGCGGGTGGTGGGGCAAGCAGGGAGACCCCCCAGCACCAGTGTGACCCCAAAATGACACCAACACCGCTGCGCCCCAGGAGCCGCGCCAGTGGAAAGCAGACATGCAAGACGGGGAAGGGGACAGGTGGCACTTACTCTGCTGGATGGACTTGAGGGCGCGGAGCACAGTGGCAGCCAGCAGGAAGCCGCAGCCGGGCTGGGAGAAGCAGAGGCCGCCGGCGATGCTGCAGGCGGCCCCGGCGCACACCGGCCCCATGGCCCAGAACTGCAGCGGGTGCGGCCGGCGGCCCCCCAGCACCCCCAGCACCAGCGTCACCAGCGGCGTGGTGGTGGCCACGGCCTGCGCCACGTCCAGCTGCACGTAGCTCAGGCCCAGGTTGCCCAGGGCCACGCTGGTGCAGAAGGTGAGGCTGAGCAGGTAGATCCTGGCGCGGGGCCGGGGTCCCGGGACCCGCGCCCAGCCCAGCGGGTAGCCCACGGCCACGCCGGACAGCATGTGCAGCGCCGAGAGCAGCAGCGGGTAGCGGAACCCGTGCGCCGCGAAGATCCACTTGTTGAGGCCGGCCATGGTGGTGCCGGTGCCCAGCCAGGCCAGCACGCTGAGGGTCAGCGGCAGCGCCGGCCCCGGTGGCCGCCCCCCGTCCGCCTGCCCCGGGTCGGGCTTCCAGGGCCGCAGGCTCCCCTCGGCCGCCGGGCTCATCGCGGCTTCATCGCCCCGCCGCGACCGCGGGCACATGGGCACCGGCTCCGCTGCCTCCGGCCGCCCCTCGCCGCTCTGCCCCGTCCTCCCGAGAGCCCCGCGATGGGTGCMGGTGACAGCGGCGGTGATTGCGGCGCTGGCGCGGCGGCGGCGGCCGCGCTGTCCCCGCTGTCCGCGGTATCGTCCTCCGACCGAGAGTGCTGGCGGGGCTCAGCGCCGGGGTGGCGGTGCCATGTGCCGGGGAGGAGGCGGCGGCGGCCGGTGCCAGCGGAAAGTTTGGTGATGGCGGGAGCGGAGGGCGGAGGCTCCTCCCTGCCAGGCCATGGCGTCACTGCCGGGAGGGCGGGGCACGGCGGGCAGGGGCACGGCGGGACCGGGGACACACCCAGCCCGAGCGGCGGGGGCCGCGGGGCACCCCCGTTCAGATCCGGCCGCTCCGGGTGCGCGGCGGCTCCGTGGTGACAGCGGGGCCGCGTCCCAGCCCCGCCCGGCGCTCCCGGCCCCATCGCTCCCGGCCCGGGAGCCCGAACCGCACGGACACCCCCGCCCCGACACCGCCGCTGCCCCGGAGATTTCGGGGCTGGGATTAAACTTGCGGGGGAATCTCGCGGGTTTGGACACAACTGGGGTCCCCGAGCCCTGGGGCAGTGGGGGCTCAGCGCCCGCCCAGGGGGTTTTGGAGGAGGAGGATCCTAGCTGGCAGCTTGCTGAGGATGGACAGCGCTGACTCGGACTCCCCGGCTCTTTGGGMTTCCCAAAAATGCTCTGGACGCCCYCAAAATGGTTGCTCCTAGCAGCCGCCTGCCCTATCCTCACGTGGGACAGGACTGGAGGAGCTGCTGGTCTGGGTGTCCCCGTCCCGCTGCACCCTTAGGACTCCGGGGAATCGCGTGTGTTCCCTCCCCCTCCCCCCGGAGGGTTTGGGGTGGGGGCCCACGGAAAGCAGGAGGCAGGGAGCCGGCAGGTCCTGTGTCCACATCCATTGCYATCATTCATGTGTCCACATTCATTGGCATCACCCCCACCCACTACCACTCGCYGAGGCGCAGGATGAGGGTCTCCCCRTCTTGGGGTCTGTAGTCGGCGATGCCTGCGGAGAGAGGTCTGCAGGTGACACCGTGGCCATAGCACTGCAGGAGAACCCTGCCACCTCCCCAGGGACCCCCAGCCACCACTCACCCATCTGCAGGGGGGTGTCGGGCGCCYTCAGGAGCTGCCAGTAGTTGCGCTTCTCCTGCCGGGCCTCCAGCCCCAGCACGTGGGTCAGGAAAGGGCCATGGGCGGTGTCCTGGGTGTCGAACCTGCGGGGTGGCACAGCGGGGGCGGGGGTGAGGGTCCGGCTCGGGACAGAGCTGCTCTCAAGGGAGCTGCGCGGTGGGAACCGGGGGGAGCCCRTGGCGCTGGTGCGGGACACGAGGCCACCGCAGTGTGACCCCCGGGGAACCCGCGTGGGGCCACATACCTGAAGTCRTGGGGTTCCAGCGCAGCGGCCGCCTGCAGCACGTCCAGCAGGGAGGCGGCGGCGGGCACCGGCACCGCGCGATCATAGAGCCGGAGCTCGTCRCACCAGGGCAGGGGACACTCCACCTGCAGCTGCACCGTCTTGTTTCCTGGCACCTCACTCGGGGGCTCCATGTCCTCGGGGGTCAGCGTATCTGGGGGAAGCCACCGCAGYCCTGGTGACACCCAGCCACCACCATGGTGGTGTGGCCAGCCCCACCCCGGCTGCCCCCAGCTCCTACCCGGCTCCTCCAGGCAGGGCAAAGAGGAGATGTCCAGGTAGGAGCGGCCGTGCAGCACCGGCAGWGCCTGGGCCATGGTGGCGGCCGTGCCGAAGGCGTCCAGGTTRTYCAGCAGCGCAGCCACAGCCTGGCCRAAYRCCGGCTCCGTCCGGCATGCGCCCGTGGCCAGCAGCACCTGGCACAGGGAATGATGGAAGTGAGGGGAACAGGGAATAGGGTTGGGCACTCAGACTCTGCACACAGTGGAGCATCACCAGCCCTGGGGCAGCTGCCTCTGCCTGGGCACCCACACCTGCATCTGTGCCCCACATCAGCACCCGCACCCCACATCTGCACCCACATCTGCATCCCACAACTGCACTCACATCGCACAACTGCACCCACAGTTGCACCCCACATCTGCACCCGCATCTGCATCCCACAACTGCACCCACATCGGCATCCACACCCCACATCTGCACCTGCATCAGCACCTGCACCCCATACCTGCCCCTGTACCTACACCCACATTTGTACCCAAACCCCACACCTGTCCCTGTACCACACAGGGACACAGACCACACCCACATCTGCCCTGCTCCCACACTCACAGCTGCAGTCCTGCTTCCCCCATGCCCGTTCTCAGGGCCAGCCCAGATGTCCCCTCTGGTGACACMCACCTGCAGGGCCCACGGGGTGCTGTAGATGTTGCCGATGACAYCGTCGGGGCCCTGGGCTTTGGCCATGCTCCTGCTGGCCCCATGCACAACCTCCCGGAGCTCRCCCGCCAGCGTGGTCCCCACCAACCTCCTCCGCTCCAGGCAGGTGAAAGCCAGCGCCACCACGGCCTCCGTGTCTGCAGGGACACCCCGGTGTCACCCCGGGGTCACGSACCTGCTGGGTGCCACCGCCCGTGCCCACGGGTCCTTACCCACRGCACCGCTGCCGTGCCCGAGCCTGCCATGGCGCTGGGCCGCCAGGAGCCGCCGGATCACCTCCTCCCGCACCTGCTTGTGGTGCACRCACAGCGCCAACACGCCCAGTCCATACTGGTAGAAACTGCTGAGGGGGTGGCCGTGCCGCCGGGAGCCTGGGGACGAAGTGCGCTGTCACCGGGGCGAGCCAGTGTCCCATGGCCAGACGTGGCAGGCACTTACGCCGCACAGGGACACTCTCACCAGTCCAGTCCTCCTCCAGGTGGTACTTGAGCCACGTCACCAGCGAGCGGTGGGGACTCTTGGGGGGACAGGTGGCCCGCAGCCCCAGCAGGTACAGCGCCAGCCGCCCCGTCTGCGGCCGCTCCGCCGCGCTCCTGCAAGGCAGCGGTCACCTCCCAGGACACGGCCCGTGCTGTCACCTGCCCCGTGGGGACACAGGGGCAGCCACACCTACGTGCTGTGCTCGACGTCCCACCGAGAGTGGCCGTGGGCCTGCAGGCTCCTGTGGGGACAGAGCGTCAGCGTGGGGAGGGACGGGGGTGTCCCCAAAGGCACGCAGGGYTCCCGGGACCCACCTGCCGTAGGGGTGTCGGAAGGTGTCCTGCAGCCGCTCCAGGTAGCGCCGCTCCAGCCGCAGGTCGTGGTCAGGGGCCAGGCGCAGGGCCAGGTACACGGCGGGGTCGGGGTCCCGCGCAGGGTCCCCCGCCAGCCCCAGAAGCCGCGCACTCAATGCCCGCACGGCGCCCACAGAGTCCCCTGGGGGCTCTGCCCCAGCCCGGCAGAGGCAACGCAGATGAGGGGGCACCAGAGACCGAGATCCCCCCCCAAAAAAACAGCCTTGCTACCTCACAGCCCCCCCCAAAGCTGTGGGGACAGACCCCCAGCACCCACCCCTGCCACACTCCCCATACCCTCTTGTATCCCCCTTAAATCCCATAACCTCCATATTTCCCACCAAAACAAGAGAAAGAAACGAAGTAAGGGACATGATGTGAAGCGGGAGTGCAGAGAGCCCTAAAGGAGTGACACCCCTGTCCCCAGGGACCCGTGGGAGCGGTGGGCACGGGCTGGCTCCGGGCACGGGAAAGGGTTGCAGCAATCAGGATGGAGGAAGCTGAGCCCGGACAATTCGTCACCCAGGGCTGTCACAAGACCCCGTCCTCCCCAGGGCCCGGCTGGGGCAGGGGATGGGGCTCATCACCCCCAGCCCCGCTCCTCGGGGTCCCCCAGCGCAGGGCAAATCCCCGGGCCGGGGGATCCCGGGCGGGTTTGGGGGGACCGGGGCCGCACTCACCGCAGCAGCGGGCGGGCAGCAGCGCGGGCAGCAGCAGCACGACGAGCGGCAGCCACATGCTGGAGCGTGACAGGGGGGACACGGGGGTGACACAGCTGGGCACAGCACCGCCGGACAGCCGGGAGTGGCGGGATGAGCCGGGACGGGCCGGGGACAGGGACACGGACAGGGACAGGACGGGAAGGTGTGGCGAGGGGCCGCTTCCGCACAGCGGCGCCGACTCAGCACAAACGGGGCAGAACTTTGGCTGAGGCGCTGCCCGGGGGAGCGGGGGCAGCCCCGGCCAGCTCGGGACGCCCTGACCCGAGGTGCCGCCGTTCGGGTCAGCACCGGCGGTCACAGCCCGAAAATAGACGGGAATGGAACAGTGCCAAATCCGGCCCTTTTGGAAATGGCAACTCCCCTGCTCGCCTCCGACTGGGGTTTAATTGAGAAATGGAGATTGAGCAGCCGCGCCCGAGAGCCGAGGGACGGGCGTGGGGGCGGCGAACCCGAAAAAATGAATCCCTAAAGCCGGGGGGTGTGGGAGTAGTGAGCCCCGAAAGGTAAAACCGCCCTGCCCGAKGGAACGTGGAGTCCTGAGCCATAAAACCCAACCCCCCAGCCCAGGAGGGGGTCCCAAGGCAGCGCTGAGGATCCGTCAGCCTGGGGACACCCGAGCACGGGGGGGCGACGGCTCTGGGGGCTCCCCTGCCATCGAGACCCTCCGTGCCCGGCTGTGCCCWGAACACCCGCCCCACTGCGGGCCCCGCGGGCCGGTGCTGCGGCCTCAGGGACTACAAGAAGGTAGCGGGACCTCCGAGCCCGGACAGGGACCCGCTGAGCGAGATGCCGGTGTGTGACCGGCGACCGGCACCGGGCCCCAGTCCGGGAACCCCGCCCAGCCAGCTCTGCCTCGCTATATCCCGGTACACCCCGCGCAGGCCCGCCCCGGTACATCCCGGCGTGCTCCGCGTTCATTCCTGCCGCGCTGTATCCCAGTATGCACAGAGCTGCTCCGCCTCGGTATATCCCGGCATGCCTTGCGCTGCAAGGCCCCGATACATCCCAGCGCACTTTGTGCCACTTATGCCCCTCTATATCCCGGCATGCTGCGCGCTACCAGGCCTCGGTACATCCCGGCGTGCTTTGCGCCACCCTGGCCGCGCTATGTCCCAACATGCCCCACGCTGCCCCTCAATATCCCAGTGTGCCCCGCGCCCCAGGACCCCTCCTGGGAGGACTCTGAGCTGCCCGCTGTGCGCCTGACCGAGCTTCCCCTCTGCCTCCTGTCCCGGCCCCGCCGCCCCCCCGAGCCTCTCGTTCTGCCCGCGCTGTTCTCCGTGTCCGCGCTGTTCTCCGTGTCCGCGCTGTTCTCCGTGTCCGCGCTGTTCGCCGTGTCCGCGCCGCCCTGGTGCCCGGTGCGGGGCCGCTCCGGTGTGCGCAGGCCCGGCCGCGGGCGCAGGCGGGGCGCGGGCAGCCCGGGGTCCTGCATTGCGCGGGCGCACGTGGCGGCGGCGGCGGCGGGACCATGGGCGGGCTGGAGAAGAAGAAGGTACCGGGCCCTTCCCCGCCCGTCCCGCCGGCCGCGGTCACACTCCCGGGCCTTTGCCCGTCCCCCGTTGCCTTCCCGTGCCGTGTCCCTCTCTTTCCCTTCCTCCTCGGTGCTGTCTCCGTCCCTCCCCCCGGTGTCGGTGCCGGTCCGTGCCTGCTCCCCCCGCTCCGGTGCCAGTGACATCCCCCAGCCGTGTCGCGCTCCTCCGCCCCTCCCCGGTAGCGGTGCTCCTCTCCCGGTGCCCGATTCCCGGCCGTGCCTCTTGGCCCCTCCCCGCCCCCATCCCGCCGTTCCCGTTTCTCCTCTCTCCGGTCCCGGTGGCCCCGGGGTGGTTGTGGGGGTCCCCTCAGCACCTCCGAGCCCCCCCAATGCCGCAATCTCTCCCCAGTACGAGCGCGGAGCCGCCACCAACTACATCACCCGGAACCGGGCCCGTAAGAAGCTGCAGCTGAGCCTGCCTGACTTCAGGTGCGCCGGGACCCCCAGAACCCCCGGACCGAGCCCCCGCCCCTGAACCCGCATCCCTCCGGTGCCCTCAACTGCCCCGGACCCCCGATCCCTACCCAGGGAAGCGACGGGAGCGGTGGGGTGGCCCTGGGACCTCCCAAACCCCTCCCCCGGGATCCCTTCCCAAACCCCCTGAAAATCCCCTAAGCGCCCCGTTCCTCTGGGCTTTCCCCTCTCAGATCCCCCGGGGCAGCCTGAACACCCCAAGAGCCCCCGTGGGACCCCTGAACTGCCCTCAGACTCTGCAGACCCCCTGCTCCCCCTCAGGCACCCCACAGCCCGTCAGTTCTGCCCATCCAGACCCCACTGATCGCTCCCCTGGGACCCCAATCCCTACCTGGGGACACAGAGGGATCCGAAATGTGCGCTGGGTGTGTGGGGTGGCCTTGGGGCACCCTGATGTCCCCTGTCTCTCAGGCCCATGGAGCGGTGTCCTGTGTGTCCTGGACTTCAGGCTGCCAAGTTTGGGGTTCCCCCTCCAAGGGATGGGCCCAGGGTGTCCCAGGGAACACAGGGGTGCCCTGTCCCCCCCCATCCCAGCCCTGTCCTTGTCCCCAGGCGTCTCTGCATCCTCAARGGCATTTACCCCCATGAGCCCAAGCACAAGAAGAAGGTGAACAAAGGCTCCACTGCGCCCAGGACCTTCTACCTGCTCAAGGACATCAAATTCCTGCTCCATGAGCCCATCGTCAACAAATTCCGGGAATACAAGGTGATTTTCCCACCCGAGTGGCCCCTGGGGGTGGTCCTGTGCCACAGAACCCCCACATCCCCCTGTCCCCCCAGGTGTTTGTCCGGAAGCTCCGCAAGGCGTACGGGAAGAGCGAGTGGGGCACYGTAGAGCGGCTGAAGGACAACAAACCCACCTACAAACTCGACCACATCGTCAAGGAAAGGTGAGGCAGCCCTGGGGCCCAGCACAGGAGGGACATGGAGCTGCTGGAGGAGTCCAGGGGAGGCCACAGAGCTGCTCCAGGGCTGGAGCCCCTCTGCTCTGGAGCCAGGCTGGGAGAGCTGGGGGTGCTCACCTGGAGAGGAGAAGGATCCAGAGAGAGCTCAGAGCCCCTTTTGGGGCCTAAAGGGGCTCCAGGAGAGCTGGAGAGGGACTGGGGACAAGGGATGGAGGGACAGGACACAGGGAATGGCTTCCCAGTGCCAGAGGGCAGGGATGGATGGGATATTGGGAAGGAATTGYTCCCTGGGAGGGTGGGGAGGCCCTGGCACAGGGTGCCCAGAGAAGCTGTGGCTGCCCCTGGATCCCTGGCAGTGCCCAAGGCCAGGCTGGACATTGGGGCTGGGAGCAGCCTGGGACAGTGGGAGGTGTCCCTGCACATGGCAGGGGGTGGTATAGGATGAGCTTTGAGGTCTCTTCCCAACCAAACCATCCAGGGATTTTCTGATCCATCACAGCATTCGTCCCTCTCTGGGAATCCCCATTGTGTGTAATTCTGGAGGTTTTGATGGAAGTTGGTGTTTCTGGGCTGGAGAAGAGGGAATGAGCGAGCTTGGAATGCCCAGSTGGCTCCAGGAGGACCCAGGGAACTCCCTGCTCTCCCCGTGGGGTGTTTTCCTTGGAGGGCTGGTGAGGGGTTAGTTCTGCCAAGGTTTTGGTGAGTTTGGTGACAGCGAGCGAGGAGGGGACACAGGAGGGAGGAAACCCCACAATCCTTTGAGTCCCTCCATAAATCACGATATTCCACGATTCCCTGACCAGCTTTACTGGCATGTGCAGATGGATGCTCCACAATTCCCATTCTTTTTCTCACCCAGGGTGTCCCCCAGCCCCAGCAGCTTTTGCCGGGCTCGGGGCTGGCTGTGACCCCCTTTGTCCCCCCCGGGCACAGGTACCCCACGTTCATCGATGCCCTGCGGGATCTGGACGATGCCCTGTCCATGTGCTTCCTGTTCTCCACCTTCCCCCGCACGGGCAAGTGCCACGTGCAGACCATCCAGCTGTGCCGGCGCCTGGCCGTGGAGTTCCAGAACTACGTCATTGCCTCGCGCTCCCTGCGCAAGGTGGGGCTGCAGCCATGGGGGGAGGCCTGGGGGGGTGTGGGGGGCTGCCTTTGGGCTCTGCGGGGTCAGATCACGGATCTCCCTGGGATCTGGTGCTTTCTGAGGAACCTTCTGGTGGGGGAAGGGGTGACAAGGACAGGGACACAGCAGCTCGGGGGTTTCTTCCTGCTGAGCCTTYGCTCTGTCCTGCCAGGTGTTCCTCTCCATCAAGGGCATCTACTACCAGGCCGAGGTGCAGGGCCAGCCCATCACCTGGATCACCCCCTATGCCTTCGCCCATGATGTGAGTACCTGGGGAGAGCTGGGGGATCACCAGGGAAGGGTGAGGGGCCATCCCCTGGCACCAGGCTCAGGAGGCACATGGGGACACAGCCCTCGGTCACCCCGGGATGCCCCGGGGCTGCCTGTGCCAGTCTCCCCAGTTCCTCCTGTCCTCAGTTATCCATGTGCTCCTTTATCATCCATTAAAGATTAACCTGTGGGAGCGTGGCTGCTGRAGCAGAAGAAAGGGATGAGTCAGATCCTGCACCTCAGCCAGGGGGTTCTGCTGGGGCCCCCAGGCAGCAGGACAAAGGGAGGTCCCCACCATGCAGGGACAGCTTCCCCTGAGCCTTGGCAGGGGGTCACGGGCACAGCAGGGCTCCTGGGATTTCCAGGGCCAGGCAGGGTGGGGTTAAGGYTTTGTGGTTTTGTGGTTCTGAATCAGAATCCTGGAATGTTTTCAATTGGAAGGGATGTTAAAGCTCACCTTGTCCATGGGCAGGGACATTTTGCACTGTCCCAGGTGGCTCCAGAYACCATCCAACCTGACCTTGAACAGTTCCAGGGGTGGGACAGCCACACCTGGGCATGCTGTGCTAGGGAATCATCACCCTCCTAGGTGATTCCTTCCCAATATTCCATCTACCCCTGCCCTCTGGCAGTGGGAAGCTATTGCCCCTTATCCCACTGTTGTCCAGCTCYGCTGTGTCCTGAACTCCTCACCTTGAGGAGCTGGAGTCCCTGGACCAAGCCCCAAGGTCCCTATCCATGATGGCATAAGGTGCTCCTTGTGCCCAGGGGTGGCAGCAGGACCCTGGTAGGAGCCTGGAGAGCCCTCCCTGCCCAGGGTCTGGTGGTGGCTGTGATCCCTCCGTGACACTGGCAGGCTCAGGCTGRAGAGCAGGGAAAGGTTCTYCTGTCCCCAGAGGGTGCTGGCACTGCCCAGGCTCCCCAGGGAATGGTSMCAGAGCTCCAGGAGCGTTTGGACAGCGCTGCCAGGGATGCACAGGGGGGATTGTTGGGGGCTCTGGGCAGGACTGGGAGCTGGACTGGATGATCCTGTGGGTCCCTCTGTACCTGTGGATGGGATGGGCTCCTGTCCCTGTCCCGTTTAACTCTATGTCCCCTATCCCATGTGCCGACAGCATCCCACAGATGTGGATTACAGGGTCATGGCCACCTTCACCGAGTTCTACACCACCCTCCTGGGCTTCGTCAACTTCCGCCTCTACCACTCCCTGAACCTCCTGTACCCCCCCAAGGTGAGGCCACCACCCACGCCCCAGGTCGCTGTGTCCCACCCTGGGGTGCTGGCAGCCTGGATTGCTGGGAGGGAGGGTGGAAATGTGGGATTTTTGGGGTCTCTGTTTTTGGGAGCTGCCTCCACTCTCCYGTTCCTCCGCAGATCGACAGCCAGGCTGAGGACGAGCTGAAGCCTGCGGAGGGCAAAGAGTATGCCATGGATTCGGAGAGCTACCTGGAGGTGAGGGACACTGCTGGCACTGGGATCGTGGAGATGCTGCTGGCACTGGGATCATGGGGACACTGCTGGCACTGGGATCGTGGGGACACTGCTGGCACTGGGATCGTGGGGACACTGCTGGCACCGGGATCGTGGGGACCCTGCTGGCACTGGGATCGTGGGGACCCTGCTGGCACTGGGATCGTGGGGACCCTGCTGGCACTGGGATCGTGGGGACCCTGCTGGCACTGGGATCGTGGGGACACTGCTGGCACTGGGATCGTGGGGACACTGCTGGCACTGGGATCCATGGGGATGCTGCTGGTGCCAGAATCCCTGGGGACACTGCTGGCACTGGGATCATGGGAACCCTGCTGGCACCATGATCTCTGGGGACCCATCATGTCCTGTCCATGGCTCTCCTGGTGTGGCACCAACGGGCAGAGCCAGATCCCTGCAGGGTAGAGGGGGCTGATCCCAAACTCCCTGTCCCTGTAGGGCAGAGCTGGGCTCAGCCTTGGTCACCACTGGCCTTCTGCATGGCTGGGGACCCTCTAGAGCCCAATGCTGAGGACAGTGCCTGAAGGAAGCTGAATTTTGCTCCATTCCCAGCTCTTTCGGCCTCTGGTGCTGAGAAATCCCCTTTCCCTGTGGGGCTGCCCCTTTTCCCATGCACTGGATGTGAATTTCTGTCCTCCCCCTGCAGAGACTTTCAGCTCTGAGCGCCAGTCTGGCCCGGGCAGTGGCACCGACCCACGAGGACGAGGTGGAGATGGATGAATTCCCAGTGGAAGGGGTAAGAGCCTGCTGAGGAGCTCATCCCTGCCCTTGGGGATCCTGTCCTGTGCCCAGGCTGGCAGTTGGGYGACAGTACCCAGGACCCCCCGTGCCAAATGGGGCTTGGTGGGGCTGTTGGTGGGGAGGAGGCTGAGTGCTCTGCTCTGAGCAGGAGACAGCAGAGCAGATGGACAGCAAGAAGAAGGAGCAGGAGGCTCTGGAGAAGCACAAGAAGCTCTTTGAGGGGCTGCGCTTCTTCCTCAACAGGGAGGTGCCCCGGGAGCCGCTGGCCTTCATCATCCGGTGCGTGGCGGGGGGACAAAGCTCTCTGCAGGACTTTCGGGGCCAACCTGCCCGATGTCACATGGGTGAGGTGACCCTGAGGGTCCCACCCCCCTGCCTGACTCCTGGGTGGCTTTGCTCGCAGCTGCTTTGGTGGCCAGGTGTCCTGGGACAAGTCCTTGTGCATCGGTGCCACCTACGACGCCGCCGACCCGTCCATCACCCATCACATCATCGACCGGCCCCGCGTGGACAAGCAGGTGCTTGGCAGGTGGGTGAGGCGGGGGGGCCCTGCCCGGAACAGCCACCCCAGAGCTGTCCCACGGGCTCCAGAGGCTCAGCTGGGACCCTGTGCCCTGCCCAGGTATTACCTGCAGCCCCAGTGGGTTTTTGACTCGGTGAACGCCAAGCTGTGCCTGCCCGTGGCCGATTATTTCCCCGGGGTCCTGCTGCCCCCGCACCTGTCGCCCTTCGTGACGGAGAAGGAGGGTGACTACGTCCCTCCCGAGAAGCTGAAGCTGCTGGCCCTGCAGAGGGGAGAGAATCCAGGTGCTGGGAGCTCCWGGAGGAGTTTGGGAGCTGGGCTGGGCCTGCTCCAGAGCATCCCAGGGTAATGGTGGTCTCTGCTTGTAGATGAAGAGAGCGAGGAGGAGGAGGAGGAAGACGAGGATGATGAGGATGACAATGACAAAGAAGAGGAGGAAGAGGTAGATGAGTCTGAAAAAGAAGAAGAGATGAAGTTGCAGAAGATGGAAGAGCAGAAGACTCAGAGCACTCAGAGCAACAAGGTGGGAGCCCTGGGGAAGCAGCTTCGGTGGGCTGTCCCTGCTGAGGGGTGGCCCTGTCTTGGGACCCCAGGGACACCCAGACAACCATGGAATGGTTTGGGATGGGAGGGTCCTTAAAGCCTGTCCAGTGCCACTCCCTGCCACGGGCAGGGACACTGTCCACTGTCCCTGGATGCTCCACACCTTGTCCATCTGGCCTCGTACGCTTGCAGGGATTGTCCTGCCCCACATGAGCTGCAGCTCCCGACCCTGTCAGGACCTGCCAGAGGGGCTGGAGGGAGCTGTGGCTCTTCCCTGGCCCGCAGTGAAGGGCTGGACATGCCCATCCCTGTGGAAGGGGTGCCATTCCCGGGATCCTGAGCTCCCTGGCTCCCCACAGGCGCTCCCCGTGAAGGTGACGGAGGGAAAGGTGCACGTGGAGGACAAGCAGCGCCTGGAGCAGGAGCAGCAGAGCGAGGAGAAGCGCTTGGCCATCATGATGATGAAGAAGAGGGAGAAGTACCTCTACAAGAAGATCATGTTCGGGAAGAAGCGCAAAATCCGCGAGGTACCGAGACGGGGCCCCTTTCCTGCATCCTTGGGTGGGCTCTTCCCAAACCCACCCCCTCCTTCAGCCCTTCCTGTCCCTGCTGAAGGTGCTGAGGTCCCTCCCCAGTGTCCCCAGTGTCCCCCATGGTGGGGCAGAGCTCCCTGTGTCCCCTCAGGGCCGTGGGGCCGCTCTCCCTATCCCACCCCAATCCCTGGGCCGTGGGGTCCCTTCCCCACATGCAGCTGAAGCTGTGGTGGGACTGAGGGTCCACAGCCCCTGTCCTGCTCTGASTGAGGGTCTCTGGGGTCTCTCCCCAGGCCAACAAACTGGCTGAGAAGAGGAAAGCCCATGACATGGCCCTCAAGGAGCAGAAGAAGAAGAGCAAGAAGGCACGGCGGGCGTGACAGGGCCAGAGGCTCCTGGATGGTTTTCTGCTGCTGCTTTTGGGTAGAAAAGCCTTGGCTTTGCTCCTTGGACAAAAAAAGCTGTGTTGGAAACATTTCCCACCTGTAAATATACCTGCTGCTGTGACTGTCCCCTGGTCCTGTTACAGACTGTCYTCTCTGTGCTGGTGCCACCTCTGTGAGGAGGAGGCCAAGGAGAGCTCTGGGCTCTGGGATCRTTTCTGTGTGAATTTGCACAGCCCTGGGTGCTGGAGCCTGGCTMCCAGGAGCCCCCCGGGGCAGAGGAGTGCAGAGCCAGGAGCTGCTTCCCAATGTCCACACAGAAACGGTATCCCTGTGTGTTTTTATTTTTAATTAAAGAGGGTGATGCTTTCCTGGTGGTATTTGTTCTGTTCCTTCTGCCTGGGCACAGGGGAGGCTCCTCAGGAGCTGATGTAGAGATCCATGGCYGCACCCAGTGCTGCTGATCCCCTGGGTGCCCTCCTGGCAGTGGCAGTGTAATCCCCCAATTGCAGTTTTTCCCCCAGAACCACTTTKGAGACAYCACAGYCAGGGATGAGGTCTCATGAGGGTTCTGGGCACACCTTTGCTCCCAAGTGTGAAGGTGGAATTTTTGGAGTCCAACCCTGACACTGCTGAGGGGATCTGGGGAGTGACAGCCCCTGGCAGGGAGTGAGCACAGACAGGGAACAGCTGGGAACACCCAGCTCAGAGGACTCTCAGATTTAGTTTCTTTTCCTAGATCTCTTTTTTTCTTTTCTAATTTTCAATTTAAGTGCTTTTTTYCTTTCTACCATTTCCAGTTTGCTTTTTTTTTTTCTCCCACTCTTCTCCCCCTCTCTCTGCATTTGTTTTCCTTTTTAGGTTTGTTTTTTTTCAATTTTCTGTTTTCTCTCTTTTTCCTTTTGCCTTTTTTTCCCTTCCCTTCCTCTCCCTTTCTCTCCTCTCCCTTTCTCTCCTCTCCCTTTCTCTCCTCTCCCTTTCTCTCCTCTCCCTTTCTCTCCTCTCCCTTTCTCTCCTC
>NW_026623901.1:127290-151948 GCF_030028575.1 Malurus melanocephalus | reverse complement strand
TCCTCTCCCTTTCTCTCCTCTCCCTTTCTCTCCTCTCCCTTTCTCTCCTCTCCCTTTCTCTCCTCTCCCTTTCTCTCCTCTCCCTTTCTCTCCTCTCCATTTATTTTTTCATTTTAATTCTTAATTTCCCTTTCCTCCCGCCCTTTCCTTTTTTTTTTAGTGTTCCCTTCCCTTTTTATTTTTCCCCAACTTTGGAGGGTTGGTAGCCTTTTCCCTTTCTTTTTAATGTTTTTCTCTTCCCTTTCCACTCTCCCAAGAGGAGCAGGCCCAACCCTCCAGGGCACCCCAAGGCCAGGGTTCCCTTTTGGGACAGATGACCTTGAACAGGGCCTTTAAACCCCRGGAGCCTCAAAACAAAGCAACACCAGCAGTTCCAAACAAACCCAAGCTCCCAAAAATCYCAGCTTCAAACAACCACCAGTTCCAAACAGATCCCATCTCCAACCCAAGCGTGGCTCCAGGCCTCACTCCCAAGGTGCTGCCCGGTGCTGCCCCGGCCTCTCCGGCCAATAAAGGTGTGTCCAGCCAGGCATGACCCGTGGGTGCTGCCACCCACTCGCCCTCCTCACCCAGTCCCTCGGGATCCAGGGCTCTGGCCGCCATGGCTTTCAGTGAGTGCTGCTTTGTACCCCCAAACTGGGGGCTGCTGCATCCCAGCCGCCGCAGTTCTCTTCTGCCTGGAAACCCTTGGCAATCCATCCTGAAAAAAATGGGAAAATCTGGAAATCCTTCAAAATCCATCCCTCAGAAAGGGGGAACATGGAAATCCTTTGCAACTCATCCCCTGAAAAAGAGGGAACCTAGAAACCCTGTGTAACCCACCCCAAAAAAGGGGGAAACCTGGAAATGCTTTGTAATACACCCCAAAAAGTGGGAACCTGGAGACCTTCATAACCCACCCCAAAAAAAGGGGAAACCTGGCATCCTTTCATGACCCATCCCAAAAAAAAAGAGGGAGAAACCTGGAATTAGTACAGGTGCCCTGCAGAGAAGAGATGGGACAGCTCCTTGCTCCCACACCACTGATGCCACAGCAAATGCCATGACTGTGCTCACTTGTCTTCATCTCTCCTCTTGCAGTGATGATGATGATGCAAACAGAGCTAATTCTGGCTTTTCCTGATCCCGGGGGGGTGTGCAGGTCATCCTGGTGTGGGAAGTGGTCCTGCTGAGGTCAGGAAGGACAGGGCAGCTGCCAGGCTTGAGRCAAGAGCTGCCAGCTCGCTGCAGGGTGATGCCCCCTAATCCTGGAGGGATGAGCTCTGAATCCCAAACACCTCTGACAGGTAAYGGTCGAGGTGGTCACCCCCGGCTTGGGGACACAAGGCCACCATCCCCTTTAGTGACAGAGACCAGGATCAGAGTAGGAAGAACTAGGGCTGGATCCAGGAGCACAAGGGTCCCTTTTTCACCGTGCCGTGTGTGGGGTGATGGACCAGAGACATGGCTGAGCCCCCCTGGTGTGGCCGTGCCACCCCCTGGGCACCCATTTGGCCAGCATGACCAGGGGAGGGTGGAAAGGCTGATGGCACCGCGGTGGCTCCACAGTTGTCACACACCAAGGTTAGAGATGCCAGAATATTGCTGCCATAAAGGCCATAAATCCATGGAAACGCAGTGGGAGGGAGGGAGGAGGGCRGGGAAGTCACGGGAGGATGAAGAGGAGCCGATGGTGCGTGGCCAGCGTGCCCCGGCGAGCAGGCGACTGGGACAGGACACAGGAACGAGCTCCCCAAATCCAGGTGAGCTCCGGCTGCGGGAGGGGACGGCCGGGCCATGAGCTGTCCCACGGGACGAGGAGGAGGAGGACGGTGGCTGGTGAGAGGTGGGTGCCACCAGCGTCAGCCAGCGCCGTGGGGCCAAGCCGGGCTGGTGGCGGAGAGCCGAGGGGCCGGCGGTGGGGCCCGCGGGGACAATGTCCCCGTTGAGGCCGCGGGCACAGATGGAGACAAATGTCCCCGTTGTTCCCGGCGCGGGCTGAATGGCTCCTCTGTGTGCCGGCAGTGGGTGGGGAGCCGGGTGGCTCGGGGTGGCCGCGGGCACCCAGGGCCGGCCCCGGGGAGCCGGGCAGTGCCCGGCCGCAGCCCCGCGTCCCCCGCCAGCCGCTCCCATTCCTCTCCCGTTCCCCCTTCCCAGGCCGGCGACCCAGCGCCGCGATCCCGGTGATGCCATAAACGCCGCGGTGCAGTGGGGAGGCTTTGGAAAAGCCGGCATTTGCGGGGAGCTGCCCGGGAAGAGCTTATTCCATGTCGGAGCAGCATCGGCACCCCCGCCCCGTGCCGCCCGCTCCCCCGGCACCCCGGCCAGCGCAGGAGAGCAGAGGGACAGCCCAGCGCCAGCGGCGCAGGCAGAGGAAAAGGTGATGGATCCTGCGGGGGGTCGGGATGTCAGGATGCTTGGGGGTGTTGGGGTGCTCGGAGGGTGCCAGGATGGCAAGGGGGCAGCAGAATGCTTGTTGGGCTGCTGGGGGGCGGGCAGCAGGATGATAAGGAGGTAGTGGGATGCTTGAGGGGATGTTGGGATTCTTGGAGAGTGCTGGGGTGCTGGGGGGACAGTGGGATGCTTGGAAATCAGCTCTGCGGGACAGGATGCCAGGGGAAATCAGCTCTTTGGGGTGCACACAGTAGGGAGGGGTGTAGGGAGCACCATGCTTGTGTGGGATGGGACCTGTAAAAAACAGCATGTCCGTGAATTTGTGAGACCAGGAGGAGCAAGCAGCAGGTGGATGCATCTTGTGTATGGCAGATAGAGGGGTTTGGCCCTAAAAAAATGGATCCTGTAAGGAAAACCCAAAAGCAGAATCTGGGATGCCCCCAGGAACCGAGGGGCTGCTGAGACACAAAGATGGGGCTGCAGAGCTGCATGGCCTGGCCTGTCCTGGGGGTAACTCTTGAGGGAACAGTGGGTGCAGCCGTGTTGTCCGGCTGGGAACCTCAGCCGGCTGGCGCCACGGCCACCCCGCACTCGTGGGAGCCCCAGGAAAGCACCCGGTGCACCACGTTTTCCTTACGAGCTATTAATAATTAAGCTGCTCACTGAAGGCAAAGTCAATAGAGCATTTGGCTGGGAAGTGTTTGCCAGAACCACCCCAGGGAGCCAGGCAGGGTGGAGTGAGGCATCCCCTTGGCACCCCAGAGCTCCAGAACAGGGTGCTGTGTGGTCCTGGGGGGCCTGGTGGAGTCTCGTTGGGATCTATCAGGATCCACTGGCACCCATCTGGACTCACTGGGATCCTTTGAGACTCATCAGGGGGGTTTATGGTGCCATTTTGCTGACTTCTGTGGGGTTGGTGCCAGCTCCGCTCCCATCTGGCAGCACCCACAAAAGTGGGTGTCACCCCGGCCCTCTGCAGCGAGTTTTCCAGGTGGTGCCTGTGATGGAATGGCAGCCAGGGTGTAAAACCGAACACCAGCTGCTCCTTGGCACATGGAGCCCAGTCTGGCATTCACACCCACACGGTGCTTTTGGGATACAGTCAGAGCCACCTGCTCCCCCCGTGGTGACACCGTGCACCCCCACAACCACAGGGAAGCCACTCGGAAGGGGCTGAACGCGCCAGCCCTGCCTGAGCCAATGGTCCCGGTTCCAGGGGAACTGGGGGGGCTTGGATAAGCTTTTCGCGTGCCCCCAGGTGCCCCTCTCCCAGCTCCCCCCSTCCACGTCCGCGGCGCTGTTCCCAGCACCCGGCCGCAGCCCGGGGCTCCGGTTGCATTTTCCATTCATTATTCATCGCGCTGGAAATCTCGGCAGCACGAGGCGACCCGAGCCGGGGGGGCCGGAGCGGGGCAGCGGCGGCACCGGGCATCGCCGGACACGGTAACCGCGGTGCTGGGGGGGTCAGCCGGCACCGGGCATCGCCGGACACGGTAACCGCGGGGCTGGGGGGGTCAGCCGGCACCGGGCATCGCCGGACACGGTAACCGCGGGGCTGGGGGGGTCAGCCGGCACCGGGCATCGCCGGACACGGTAACCGCGGTGCTGGGGGGGTCAGCCGGCACCGGGCATCGCCGGACACGGTAACCGCGGTGCTGGGGGGGTCAGCCGGCACCGGGCATCGCCGGACACGGTAACCGCGGTGCTGGGGGGGTCAGCCGGCACCGGGCATCGCCGGACACGGTAACCGCGGTGCTGGGGGGGTCAGCCGGCACCGGGGGCGCTTTGCCTCGGGGGCTCGGGGGGGCGGAATGGGCTCGGCGGGGCTGTGATCCGCGGCTCATCCCAGTTCGATTTCATCCCGCCGGAATGCCCGCGGGAGGTCTGAGGCGCTGAGGGGTGATGCCGGGAGGGAGTGCGGAGCTGGGGGGTTATTTCTGGGGGGTAATTCAGTGGAAGCTCAGCCAGCCGTGGCCGAGGGATTCCAGAGGATGGGGAGCAGCGGGAGCAGCGGGAGCTGGGGCAGGGATGCTGCTCCCGCCGCTAAACGGGGCTGCAGGGCCGGGGGGCTCAGCCCCAGCTCGGGGTGGGGGGGTCCCGGGCGCGGGGCTCTGCTGTGGGGGCTGCGGTCACGGGTGCCGTGTCCCCTGTCCCCGTGTCCCCGCGTCCCCGTGTTCCCGTGTCCTGCCGCAGGGGACGGCCGTGCTGCAATGCGGTGTCACGCTGAGGGTGACCCCCGCGTCCCGGGAGGAGGGACGGGACAGGGATGGGGGGCACGGGGGGAGCACTGGGGAGGGGGCAGCGGGAGCAGGAGCTCTGTGTGTGTGTGTGTGTGTGCCCGTGTGTGTGTGCCCGTGTGTGTGTGTGCCCGTTTGTGTGTGTGTGTGTGTCTGTGTCTGTGTGTGTGTGTACAAACGCGACCGATGTGTGTGCGTGCACGTTTTGCGTGTGTGTGCCCGCGTGTGTTTGTGTGAACATACACTGATGTGTGTGTGTGCGTGTGGGGACGGGGTGTCGGTGTGTGCCCCCGTGTGTGTGTGCGTGTTTGAGGGTGCCACCCCCGCGCCCCTCTGCCCGCCGCTCCGTGTCCGCGGCCCCCGGGCCGAGCTGCCACAGCCTGAGGGCCCCCCCGAGCCCCCCAGCTCCCGCCGCTGCCCGAGGGGCCGCAGAGGCCGCGCTGGGTGGGTGTTGCAGCACCCAAAGCACCGCAGGCTGCCGCAGCTCCCGCTCCGGCCTGCGGATCCCCCTGGGGAAATGGATCCCGGCGCCCTCAGGAAACTCCCGCCGCCGCTGCCGGTGGTGCCCCGGCGGAGGATGCCCGCTCTGCCCCCGGTCTGCCCGGGGCCCATCGCCCCCTTCCCCCGGTGCCAGCCCCGAGGCCTCTGCCGCCAGGCCTGGCAGTCACCCGGCAGTCAGTCACTCGCTTTTCCCAGGGCGGACAAAGGTCGGCTGGGCGGGCACAGCCGCTGGGCCCGGGCCACGGAGCTGCTGTGCCCGTGGTTGGGACACACCAGGCGCCAGCGAGATGCTTTCCCTGGGACTGCCGCCCCGTGAAATGCCCACGTGCCTCGYTGAGCCACRCAMYCCCCTGTCCCCGTGTCCCCAGCCCCAACATCTCTCCTCTCCGGCTGCAGGTGACCAGGATGCTGCGGCATGGCAAACCCTGGAGGTCCATGTGCAAGGGGCTGGTGCTRGGGACCCTCCTGACCAGCTTCATGTTGCTGCTCTACTCCTATGCTGTCCCCCCACTGCAAGTCAGCGTCACTGAGTGAGTCTGGGGTCCCCACGTGTCCCATCCCCCCCACAGCTATGCCTCTCAATTCCACACCAGAAACCCCCAGAGGGAGGTGTGGGACATGGAGATGTCCCAGGGACTTTGCAGGCCCTGGTGGCTTCACACCATGATGTTCCCTTCCTGCTGGAGGCTGTGCCCTGTCCCATGGCTGGGAGGAGGTGGGCCCCAACTCCCTGGGGGGCTGGGGACACATCATGGTGCACTCACTGCTCCTGGGTGAAAATGGAGGGAAGGGGGAGAAAAAAGATGAGGGAAAAGGGGGAAGGCCAGGGAGGAGAAGAGAGGACTCGAGTTTTTTTTGCTGCCAGAGCTCCACAAGGCCACGCCTGCTGTCATCAAATTTATCTCCAAGCTTATAAACAAAGTTCACGTGCATAAGGCTGGTGCTGACCTGTGCCGTTGAATGGGATCCTTATCAAGGATCAGTTTAGTGAGTTCGTTACAGGTGTCCAAAGTCACCCAACTCTGTGGGCTCTGCTTGCTGCCAAGATAACGCCTCTCGTGTCCTCCCCTGCTCCTCCAGGGTTCATGACCTTATCTATGGGGCCACACTCTGGAATAATTTCCCTCTTTGCTAGAGGCTGGATCCGTTGTGGATCCCAGAATGTGTTGAGAGTTTCCAGACCTCCTCCATGGATTCCGTGAAGGGTTTATGACCCCTGTAAGGGGTTGAGAACTCCCAGGTCTCCATGGATCCCCCAAGGGATTGAGAGCTACATGGCCTCCTCCATGTATTCTGTAAAGGGTTGAGAGGTCCCTGGCACCCTSCATGAATCCTACACAGGGTTGAGAGCTCCCAGGCCTCTTTGATGGATTCTTTATGGTTGAGAGCTTCAAGGCCTCCTCCATTGATCCTACAAAKGATTGAGAGGTCYCTGGCACCCTCCATGAATCCTRCAWGGGGTTGAGAGCTGCCAGACCTCTTCCATGGATCCTACAAGGACTTAAGAGCTCCTAGACCCTATAAAAATATTGTCAGCTCCTCTCTGTGGAGATGTGGCCATAGACAGCTCCCCTTAATCCACTGCTTGGCATCACCTCCACCAGGACCGCCATGGCCATGCCCATGGAGACCCCCTGCTCTATTTCTATTTCCAGCACCTGTTCCCATTTCCAGCATCCATTCCCAGATCCAGCACCTATCCCCAGGTCCAACACCCATTCCCAGGTTCAGCATATAATCCCAAGGTCCAGCATCTATTCCCATCTCCAGCACCCATCCCCAAATCCATCTCCTCCAGCACAGAATATCCCCAAGCCTTCACAGTGCTGAGCCACTCTCACCGTGGTGTTCCATCTCTTCTCCCACCCAGGATCCCCATCCCCTCCTCCTGCTCCTCCCACCTGTCCCCCGTCCAGGCTCCGTCCCCATCCAATGCCACGGGCAGCGCCTCGGGGTGGAGCTGCCAGCCCAAGCTCAACGTCATGTTCATGAAGACCCACAAGACCGCCAGCAGCACCATCCTTAACATCCTCTTCCGCTTTGGAGAGAAGCATCGCCTGAAATTCGCCTTCCCCAATGGCCGCAACGACTTCTACTACCCGTCCTTCTTCGAGCGCAGCCARGTGCAGCACTACCGGCCCGGGGTGTGCTTCAACATCATCTGCAACCACATGCGCTTCCACTACGAGGAGGTGCGCAAGCTCCTGCCRTCTGACGCCACCTTCGTGACGGTGCTGCGGGACCCCGCGTACCTCTTCGAGTCCTCCTTCCACTACTTCGGGCCCGTCATCCCCCTCACCTGGAAGATCACAGGCGAGGATAAGCTGGACGAGTTCCTCCGGGACCCGCAGCACTACTACGACCCCAATGGGTTCAACGCTCACTACCTCCAAAACCTCCTGTTCTTCGACTTCGGCTACGACAGCAGCATGGACGCCAACAGCCCGCTGGTGGAGGAGCACATCCAGGAGATCGACCGCCGCTTCCACCTCGTCATGTTGCTCGAGTACTTTGACGAGTCGCTGGTGCTGCTCAAGGACCTGCTGTGCTGGCAGCTGGAGGACGTCCTTTACTTCAAGCTCAACGCCCGCAAGGGCTCCACGGTGTCACGGCTGACCCCGGAGCTGTACGAGCAGGCGACCGCCTGGAACCTCATCGATGCCAAGCTCTACCGCTACTTCAATGCCACCTTCTGGCGCAAGGTGGAGGCCTACGGGAGGGAGAGGATGGCCAGGGACGTGGCTGAACTGCAGCGGGAGAACGAGAAGATGACCAGCATCTGCATCGATGGGGGGCACGCCGTGGACGCCAGCGCCATCCAGGAGTCCTCAATGCAGCCCTGGCAGCCCCTGGGCGAGAAGACCATCCTGGGGTACAACTTGAAGAAGAAGATCAGCAAGAAGCACCGGAAGTTGTGCCGCAAGATGCTGACCCCTGAAATCCAGTACCTGACTGACCTGGGGGCCAACCTCTGGATCACCAAGCTGTGGAGCTACGTGCGGGACTTCCTCAAGTGGTAGGGGCTGGTGGATGCCCGCTCCCCCGGGGAAGAACCAGGTGCTTTCGTTTTTCTTTCTCATGGTTCTCTTGGTTTGGAACTGGCTGGAGGCTCTGGAGCCTGGGAACTTTCGGGGGGACCTTCCATCACCTTCCTGCAGAGCCCCAGCTTGGGCAGGAGAGCGGAGACTGCCTCCGTCAGCGGGATCGAGGACTGGGGGCTCAGGGGTGGTGTTTTCCTGCAGGATCCACTTCTTCCTTCCCCACGGAAAGGCTGGAGGAGGACTGTGAAGGATGTGGCCTCGTCACAGCGGGAGCAGGACACCCATCACCAGGTTGCTGGGTGCTGGCAGGAATGTGCTGGGACAGCAGTGGCAGAGGGTCCCCCTTTGCCCGGGGTGGACAGAGCTGTCCACAGGGAACCCGACACTCCAGGGACCCCTCAAATCACCCCGCTGAGCCCTGGTTTTGGGGTGTGGGAGTGTCAGAACCTGCTGCACTGCCCCAGCCTGTGGGTGTGATGAGTGCAGCACGTTCTCAGCCTGCGCACAACCATCGCTCCATGGCAGGCTGTGACCTGGGGCCAYCCAGAGCCATTTGGAGATTGGAAAGCCCACCCTAAAAGCCCTGGTATTTATGAACAGGTCCCCATGGGCAAAGGGCACCCCCTCCCCACCCCCCCAATATCCTGGTTAGAGGGGCCCGTGGCCCTGGTCCCCACAGGGGACATCCCAAAAGGCCAACGGGGTCTGGTGACAACTGGCTTGGGGAGAAGATGGGACTGGGTGCGGTGGGACCGTCCCCATGATGCCATCGCAGGCAGGGCAGGGATGCCGAGGGCAGGGGCCATCCCCAGTCCCTACCCTGCCTTGGGGACAAACCTCGTGCGTCCCAGCTGGGCTGGATGACACCGGTGACACCGCGTCCTGCTGAGAGTGGCCCTGGCCGGGCACAGAGGTGGCACCTGTGGCTGAGCCTCCCCCGCAGCAAAGGGACCCTCTTGTCTCCCATCCGTGTTAAGCTCCTTCTGTAAGGACAAGGAATAAAAAAAACAATATACTTTTGTAATATAATTGTGTATTTGGCAGTTTTTAATATAAGGATGGTCCAGCTGTTCTCCAGCCATCGCCTTCTTCTCCGGGATGAGATGGATGGGGTGGGGATGTCCACACAGCCACAGCAGGATGCTCAGCCAATGACATGAGCATTCCTGCTCCTCCTGCAGGAGGCCTGGCAGCCCCCAGGGTCCCGGCTCTGCTGTCCCCATCAGTCCTGGGGGTGGGGAGCCTCATGTGCAGTGCTGAGGAATGAGACCCCCAATGGGAGTAGGGCACCTGGGTCTGTCCCCTGTGTCCCTGCTGGGTGCTGGGGGACACTCCCACGGGGTGCAGGTGCCCCCAGGAAGGTCTGCTGGCTTCACAGGGACACCAGAGCCATATGCAGCCATCACTGGTGACACAAGCCACTCGTGCCACCATGTCCCACTGCTGACCCACTGCTGATGGGGGTACCCCATTTCAGGGCTGGCCATGGGACTGGCACTGGGACTTCTCCACACTCCCCGTCCCTCTGCGCCCAGGCCACCAGGTCAGTCCACTCCAAGGAGATGTGGTGGGGTGTTGGGGCAGTGATGGGGTGGTTGGGGACACCTGAGACAGGCTGGACTCAAGGGAAGCAAGCACTTGACCAGGCCTGTGTACTGGCTGTGACCAAACTGCTGCTCCCGGGTGGGCTTCCTGTCCTGGAGAGCTGGAAGCAGGACTATGATGGGACAAGGAAGGCCACTGGGGACTGGGACCTTGGTGACACCGGGATCATCCATGGGATTGTGACAGTGGTGGAGTCCAAAATGTTGGCACGCTGGGACCATGTGCAGGACCATCAGGTAGGACCAGGAACATCCATGGGATCAAGGCTGAATGATGGGAATAGACCATTCGGTGAACTGGGACCAGACTATGCAGTCAACTGGGACCAGGGCAAACTGCTTGGATCAGGATTATGTGCAGGACTAAAAGGACATAGAGGGACCAGCACCATTCACAGGACCAGACTAACTGGTGGGATGGGACCTTGTGGGATCTGGACCTTGCTGAGGACCAGGACTACGACAATGACATGGTAGGACCAGCACCAAGGATAGGACTAGGACTAACTGCTATGGAATCATGYTCAGGAGTACCTGCAGGACCAGTCTGAGTGGTGGCACTGGGACTATGGGATGGAATGGGAATTGGGAGATGGACACAGAGCCTTGTGGTGGGACTGGGCAGGTGTGAGGGATGGGACCAGCCCCAGGTGTGGAGCTGCTGGTGGCTGCAGAGATCCAGCAAAGCCCCCATGCCCATCAGTGCCAGCTGGGGCCCGTTCACACCCAGCCCCATGTCCTTAAAGCCCCCCAGCTGGGGGGGGTGGGGATGCTGCTCCCTGGGGATGGAGCTGTGCTGGTTGGTGCTGGTGTGTGGGGCTGTGCTGGGGGTGGCAGGTGAGTGGGACTGGGACCCCCTTGAGTCCCCCCACCAGGTTGGTGGGTGCCCCTTGCTTTGTCCAGTGCTGGTTCCTGGTGGTCACCTGGAACTGCTGGTGCAGGCTGTCCTGGGGGAGAGGAACCTTCCTAAAATGACCCCAAGCTCTGGGGGCTGGGGCTGTCAGGAGCTCCCCCAGGTGCCAGCAGGGCTGGTGGGACCTGGTTGGGGTGGGAGGGATCAGAGGCCCTGGTGGCATCTGTGGCTGTTGGCAGTGCTGTCCCACCCCGTGAGCAGCTCCTGGTCAGGGTCATGGTGCTGGGAATGCTCCTGATGTGCAGGTGAATTCCTGCTGGGATGGGGCTGGGGACAAAGGAGTCCCTGATGTGCTTCTGGGTGCTCTCCCTGCCTTTGTGCTGCTGCTGCCCGTCCTCAGTGAGTTGTGGGGACACTTGAGCACCTGGATGTCCCTGCTGTGTCTGGGACACACTGCTGCTGGCTCAGCCCTCCCCTTGCAGGGCCCACCATGGCTCCAGCTGTCTCAGAGCCCTTTGGTCATGTGGTGACAGCTCCAGTGGTGTCCTCAGGTATTGGGACAGGGGTGGTTCCTGCTCAYTCCAGCTCTGAGGAGCCCATCATGAACTTCACCTTGAGGCTCCTGGATGGTGAGTGCCCTGGGGGTGCTGGGGAGCAACTCTGAGAGCACAGGATGGGTCTAGTCATGATCCTTGGGSTTGACCAGCAGCAGCCAGTGCCTTCTCCTGGCTGTCCCCAGCTTTAGGACCACCAGGAAAGGTCCCYGCAGGAGCTTTGCCCTGAGCTCCTGGAGGGTGTGGGGTTTTACATGGTGGGGCTTTGAGATGTTCCCAGTCCTGTGCCTGATACCACAGTGGGGTTTGGGGGTCAGTTCTGCCCCTGCTGGGTGACATGGTCCCTCTCAGCTCCACAGGAGGATACACGAAGCTGCTGGAGCTCTGGAGAGCGGGGAGGGCAGGCCTGGGCGGCAGAGCCAGGACAGGAGGTGGGCTCTGAAATGGGGGAGCTGCAGGGATGGTGTCCAAGACATTGGTGGGTGGAGGTCTGGGATATGTCTGGTGTCCCTGTCCCTAGTGGGACAGGCTAGGGGGTGTCACATTTAACCCACTAAACTCCTCCTCAGAGGACTCCAGCACCATGGAGAAGATGCCAGTGTTCAGCCCCAGCTCCATGATCCACCTGGAAGCCAGTGTCCACTTCAGTCCCAGCATGTCCRTGAAGATCCACCTGGACCAGTGCTATGGGACCACCCTGGAGCAGCCAGGACACTCCAGGAGGATCTTCATGGTGGTGAACAGCCGTGGGTCAGTGCTGCTGGGGCAGGAGGTGGAGGCTTCTCCAGGCACCCTGGGGTCCTGCAGGACCTCCTGTTGGGATGTCCAGAGGCTGGGGACAGCCCTGAGATGTCCCTGTGCCACTCTCCTGCCACAGGTGCCTGCATGGGGAGAAGCTGGGGAATGTGTCTGTCCAGCACCAGAGAGGAAGGTCTGTCCTCCGGCTCTCCATCCCGGCCCCGACGCTGGAGGGTGAGCCCAACAAGGAGGAGGTGAGGTCAGGATGATGCCCTTGGTGGTGGGATGGYGGTCCCAGGGAGGGGAATCACCTGGGAGTCCCTCCTGGGACATTCTGCTCCTGCTGGGGTGGCCTCAGCCCCATGAGGTCGGGTGGCAGGCAAGCAGGGTCCCCAAGGACTGATGTGGTGTCTCAGCAGGTCTATGTGCACTGCCTGCTGACGGTGCGGGGACAAGGACGTGCCACCCRCTCCTGCTTCTACAGCCACACCACAGCCAGGTACACTGAGTGCCCTGGGACATGAGCACCCCTTGGCTGTGCTGGGGGCAGAACCCACTTCTAGGGTGGGGACCCACCTGAGGGCCACTGTGGGCTGGGTGCCACCTCGTATTTGATGGCAGCTGGTGGCATCACCACAGGTCCCAGCTCCCTGATGGTGCAGATGTTTTGGGGAGGTGCTTGGAGACATCTCTGGRGTGGCACTATGTGGGTCTTGGGTGKAGCCTGGAGACCCCTAGAGCCACYCCCCAGCTCTGTCCTCTCCTCTCCCAGCTGGCACAATGCAGAGGACCCCTCATGGAGCGCCCTGTGCCACTGCTGTGACACCGGCTGTCCCCCTGGTGACACCYTCCGTGGAGACACGCCAGGTACTGGGGGTGGGACAGGGTGGCCTCATGTTGTCCTGGGCTCTAGGGAGGGCTGCTGGAGCTGGGATGGGCTGAACTGGACATATCCTCCCACAGCATTCCCAGGAGAGGGGACATTGCACCGGGAGACAGTTGGACCTGTGCTGGTGCAGAAGGAGAAGGCGCCATGGTACGAAGGTGAGGGACACCCCAACCCTCTCCCATGTCCTCAAACCCCCCACCCCTTGTGCCAAAGCCCCCTCTGACCCCCAGGCATGTTTTTGCCATCCCCAGRACAGTGCCAGATGCTGAAGAGGTTCCTGCTGGCCGGGCTGGCCCTGGTGGGCAGTGCTGTGGTGGTGATCACCGTGCTGGGGGCACTGCTGGGGCTGGCCCTGACCACCCGGCACCTGGGCAGACCCCAGCGGGGACAGCGGCCACCGAGGCAGACGTGTCCCTTCCAGGCCGAGCTGCAGAGTGTGGTGGGGGCCCTGGCCCTCAGGGAGAGCGGGAAACAGGGTGAGGCGGCACCAGAACCCCTCACTTCCCAATAAATGTGGTTTTGTGTTAGCTAAAGCTTCTCCTGGTGGTAGCGTGTGGATGCCACCAAGAGATGGGGATGTGCCACTACACTGGTGAGCCACATCTCCTCCAGGTTCCTCCAGGTTCCTCCAGGTACCTGAGGATGTGGCTTCCAGGTGTTGTGGCACTGTCCCAGCCTGTGCTGGTGGCTCCTGGCTGGGGGCATTTTGGGTCCCTGGACACCACGGACATGGTGGCAGCTCCTTGGGGACAATCCCCAGGATGACCCATGAGGCTGTGGAGATGTTCCAGGGTGGAGCCAGCAGGGCTGCTCTGGGCAGGTAGAGACCGCTTATCCTAGGGTATGGAGAACCCCCGAGAGGTTGGCACCCACCTGTCGCCTAAGAGAGGACATGGCCTGGCTGTAGTGGCACCTCAGCATCACCCATCAGGAGTCATGTTTGAAATGGTTTATTAGGACCAGTGTGGGCCAGGGTGGCCACTCCGGGGGGCACCAGAGTGTGGAGTCACAGTAGGTGGGTCACAGCAGCATGCCTCAGTTTCCCCAGAGTGCGYGGGGCGGTGCTCAGTGGGACGCTGGGGGCTCTCCGGGTTTCCCATAAAGCTTGCGGAGGCTGGAATCCATCAGGAAATCCACAGTCCTGTGGATGCAGGAGAGGGCATCAGTGGGGTCCCGGGGGGGTCTCTGGGGCATTGGATGTGATGTGGGATGGGTGGGGCTGTCCTTAATATCCCTGAGACAGCAGTGCCACCAAAACCAGGCTTAGCACAGCCTCACCGTGCTAATCCTGGCTCAGCTCCGGATAATCCCCACCCTGGCAGGGACATGTCCTGGTTGGACCCCAGCAAAGCCCCTCTGGAGTGGACACATCCCATCAGCACCCTSTGCTCCCAGCCACAAGCCCATACTGGGACCAGTCTCCAAGGAGGAAACAAACGTGCTCCGTCCCTGTGGGGGTGGGGTGGTGGCACCCGCCTGTCCCCCCGCCCCAGGGGTGTCCCCTGTTCCCATTACCTGTCGATGGGGGTGATGATGAGGGGGATGGCAGCCAGCCCCAGGGCAGTGGTGGTCCAGCGGCGCACGGACAGGGGCCAGCGGGTCAGGGAGCCCAGCAGGGCCAGCGAGGCAGCGCAGAGCCGGTTGATGGTGAAGCCGGGGATGGCCACCGAGGCCAGGCTCTGCCACACGAAGGTGTCCACCACGGCCACCCCCACCCGCATGGGGTCCTGTGCATGGACCTGGGGGGACGTGGGGGTCAGCAGAAGGTGAGGAGGGAGCGGCCAGGGAGGTGAGGAGGGGGTGGCACTCACAGTGGCGGCTTTGCGACCCTTGTCGATGGCGTCGGCGGTCACGTAGGCGGTGGCCACGCCGTAGCTGGCCCACACCACCGGCACTGGCACCAGCGGGCGGAAGGACTCGCCCACCTCGTTGGCGTAACCTGGGGGGACGGCAGGGTCAGGCACCGGCTGTGTCACCCTCCCAGGCTGTCACAGTGTCACTGGATGGATCCTGCATGGGGGATGTTCAGAGCACCCAGGTGTTTTTGGACCCACTTGGGCTGGGGGTGACCGGAGCCAGTACTGGTGTCTGTGACTGGTGCCCAGTGCTAGTGACCGTGCCCACTTCTGGTATTGGTATCTATGACCAGTGCCCCTAACTGGTCCTGGTACCCCGTGAAGGTGCTGGTGGATGGTGCCACCACCCAGAACAAGTGCTGGTGACAGTGACAGGTCCCTGATGYTGATGTGCAGTGCTGTCACCCTGTGTGCTGTGCAGTGCTCGTGCTCAGTGCTGTTACCTGGTACCAGAGCCCTGTATCAGTGCCCGGTGCAGTGACCGGTGCCCGGTGCTTCGTGCCCAGTATCACAGACACAGTGTGCTGTGGTACCAGTGCTGGGTGTCAGTGGCAGTTCCGGGTGCTGGTGCCCAGGGCAGTGCAGTGTGTGGTGTTGGTGCCCAGCTCTGGGTGTCAGTGCCCAGGGCAGTGCAGTGCCTGGTGCGTGGTGTTGGTGCCCAGTTCTGGGTGTCGGTGCCCAGGGCAGTGCAGTGCCTGGTGCATGGTGTTGGTGCCCCAGTACCCGACGCAGTGTCTGGTGTCAGTGCCCGGTACCCAGGGTGGTGCCTGACGTCGGTACCCAGTACCAGTGTCCGGTGCTGTGCCCAGCGCCTGACATCGCTGCCCAGTTCCTGGGGTCAGTACCCGTTGTCAATACCCAGTTCCCGGTGCCGGTTCCCTGTGATGGGGGCCATGCCCGGTATCACTGTGCCCTGTTTGTGCTGCCGGTCCCCGATGGCAGTGCCCCGTACCCAGTGTCAGTGCCCGCTGTTCGTGCTGCCGGTACCCGATATCCGTGCCCAATGTCCCAGTGCCGGTATTTGATGTCAGTGCCCAATGTCAATGCCCGGTTCCCGGTGCCTGTACCCAGTGTTTGTGCCCGGTGCTGGTACCCGGTACCGGATGACAGTGCCCRTTTCCCGGCAGCCGGTGTCAGCGCTCTGCACCCAATGTCAGAGCCCACTTCCCGGTGTCAGCGCTCAATGTCAGTGCCCGTTCCCGGGGTCAGTACCCGGTTCCCGGGGTCAGTGCCGGTTCCCGGGGTTCATGCTCAGTGTCGGTGCCCGGTGCCGGTTCCCGGTGCTCACCCAGGTATCGGACCCACGTGTCCCGGTACAGGTCGGGCTCCCGCTGCCCCATGGCGCGCGCCACCGCTCCCGCCGCATGCCCCGCCCCGACCTACGTCACCAAACCCCGCCCCTCCCGGTTGAATTTGCATATCCCCGCCCACCACTCTACGTCACCAACCCAGCCCATCTGGGTCGCGGATGGCGCTGGGGGCGGGGCCTGGCTGCGCACGTGACCCCGCGGCCTTGCGTCACCGGCGGTCACGTGGGCAGTTGTGGGGCTGAGGGAGCAATTGTGGGGCTGGGGGTGCAGTTGTGGGGCTGAGGGGCAGTTATGGGTCTGGAGGAGCAGCTGGGGTGCTTATGGGACTAGGGGGCAGTTCTGGGGCTGGGGGGAACAGCAGGAGCAGTTCTGGGGCTGGGCGTGCAGTTGTGGGGCTGGGAGAGAAATGATGGTGCTGGGGGGAAGGTCACGGGTCTGGAGGGGCGGGTGGGAGGCTGAGGGGGCACTTAGGGAACTGGGGGGAAATTGTGAGACTGAGGGGGCACTTATGTGCCTGGGGGCAGCTGAGGAGGTTATGGGAACTAGAGGACASTTATGGGGCTGAGGGGGCAGCAGGGGCAGTTATGGAGCGGGTGGGTGATTGTGGGACTGGGAGGCGCAGTTATGAGAATGAGGGGGGCATTAGGGGGCTKTGGGCAGTTCAGGGGCTGGGGGCAGCTGGGCTGGTTTTAGGGTTGAGGAGAGCAGCAGGGGCATTTCTGGGTCACAAACCGGAGCAGACCCCGCTCAGTCCATCCCTTTACTCCCCAGCCCAGGCAGCAGCAGCGGTGGGTGTGGAACCCACATAAGGCACAGGTTTTGGGGGGGGAGCTGTGGGAGCTCGGCCCCATCCGGCCCCGCTCGGSCCCCGCCTCAGTCCGTCAGCTCCATCCTCCTGCGGGGCCATCCTGGGGGCGCGGCGCAGCCCGGGARAGCTCAGGAGCTGTGGTTGGGGGACTCCCCCTGGATCTGCTGGGCAGAGGCGGTGTCGGGAAGCAGCACCTCCACGCTGTAGCTCACCTTCTTGGAGTGGAGGAAGCTGTAGGTGTTGTCGAAGCGCAGGACATCTGCGGGGGACAGGAGTGTCAGGGACACGGGGGTGGCGGGGACACGGGGGACAGCCCGGGGAAGGCTCGGCACTCACAGATGCCGGGCGTGGAGCAGGTGAGGGAGCCGTCCTCGGGCACCATGTGTGCGTTGTAGCGCTGGTTGGGGAACACCTCGGTCATGTCGCCTGCCCGCTGCCGCTCYCCCACCTTGGTCTTGAGGTACACCCCGAAGCCGATGTCAGCGCCCTCGGAGCGGAACTGCCACCTGCGGGGCGGAGGGATGGTGCTGCGGTGGGGCGGGGACACCGCGGTGTCGGCCACCCGCCCGGTCCCCGCGGTGCGGAGCCGCCGCTCACCTGAGCACGCAGCCCGGGAAGAGGATCTCGTACTCGACCTGGTGCGACGAGCCCCGGTTGACCACGACCGAGTGCTCGTACTGCTGCGCCAGCTGGTCCCGCACGTAGTAGTGCTGGGGCACATCCCCGCCATAGTTAATCTGGAGGGGATAGAGGGTGTAGGTGTGGGGGGAACTGCCCAGCAGCCCCAAAAAACCCAGCGGGGGCTCCTCCTACCTTGCTGGGGCACTTGGGGTTGCCATCGGGATCCGTCAGCGTCCCCCCGTACTCCACGGGAATCTCYGCGGGGTCGATGTACTTCTGCAGGACCTCCTTCCAGTTGGCTGGGGGGAGGATAGCAGGTTTGGGGGGCTGTGGGTTGGGGTGTCCCCCACCCTGAGTAGGGTGACAGCAGGGGGGGACGCATCACCCCCGTTTGGGACACCACGGGGAGGGTCAGGACTCACATCCCAGCACCACGACCTTCTTGCGCGTGTCCTCGCTCAGGAAGTGCTTGACCAGGTTGTAGGCCACGGGGAAGAGCTTGGGGGCTGGGGGCAGTGGGGGGCGTTAGGGGGGTGTCAGCACCCAGATAAGGGGAGCRGGACCCTGGGGCTGAACTCACCCTTCACGATGAAGAGGCGCTTGAGGGACTCRGGGTAATTCTCCTCAAACATGGACAGGAGCTGCAGGACAGGGGAGCTCAGGTCACCCATCCCGTGCACCCACAAGGACCCCACGCCAGAACACTGTGGGGTGCTGGATCTGCTCCTGCACCATCCCCAGGATCAACCCCAATCCCTGTGGTCCAGCAGGAAGGGGGTGGGCAGGAGCCCTCACCTCCCCATACGTGTCCACAGCCGGCTTCCAGAGGTGCTTCAGGCCCAGGCCCTCACAGTCGTACACCATCATCACCATCTCAACCTTCTTGCCCAGCTGGGAGAGGAGGATGAGGGGRATCAGGCAGGACCCATGGGGCAGTCCAGGGATGGGGTGGTCSCCCCAGCCAGAGCCTCCTCCCAAGGGTTAGTGTGGGGAGAAGGGGCATCACAGAAGCTGGGACAGGGGCTGAGGGACAGTGGGGACAGTGGACTGGTAGGGATATGGACAGGGCGCAGACTTGTGGGGTGGGGGGATGAGCCAGAGATGGATGTATGGGATTGACAAGGACACCGTCTGTAGTGGGGTGGACAGGACATGGAATTGTGGGGCTGAGGGGGGCGGACTGGACATGGACCTATAGGGCTGGCCAGTGAGGACAGTGGCTGGTGAGAAGGACCAGAGATGGACATGTGGGGCTGGGGAAGACATTGAGTGGTGGGAATGGACAGCAGATGGGACCTATAGGATTTATAGAGCTGTTGAGGACATCGGCTGGTAGGGATGGTCCAGRGCTGGACACATAGGGCTGGGGAGAAGATTGAGTTGTGGGAATAGACAGGGCATGAGCTTATGGGGCTGGGAGGGACATGGACTGAGGAGAATGGACAGGACAAGRACCTGTAGGGCTAGGGAGGATGATGACTGGTAGGGGTGGGTGACAGGATGACAGGAAGGTGCTGGGGCACAGGACTGGAGGATTTGAGGTCCCCTTGGGGAGGGACCAAGCAGCCCAGACCCCAGATATGGACACATGGGGCTGGCAGGGCTGTGGTCCCACGGGGCTGGTGGGGCCAGCRGGATGTGGGCAGGTCCCCACCTTTTCAGTCTGCTTGTCACACTCATGCCGGAGCATCTCGCAGTCCCTGAACTTGTTCTTGAGCAGGTCCTGCTTGGAGGCCGAGAAGAGCAGCCCCTTGGCGTCCAGCGGCCCGATGATGTCGTACCACACCGGGCTGCCCTCGCGGTCGTAGCCGCACATCCCGCCGGACATGTACTTCCGGATCACCTGCGGGAGCACGGYGGGCTCAGGGCACCTTGTGCACGCCCGGGGAGCTTAGGGGGACACAGGGGGACAGTCCCCTCTGGGGACACACCTCAGGCGGCTCCCAGGCCATGATGTTGTCGGCGTCCATGTACTTGCGGACCTCGAGGTGCTGCASAGGGGCAGAGCGGGCAGGGTGAGATTTGGGATGAGGTGAACCCCACGGGCAGGTCACCTTTGTTTGAGCCAGTGGCCCAGGGCACTGTCCCACAGCAGGGTCCCCCCCAAAGCGAGTGCCCCTCTCACCTTGCGGAGCATCGCCTCGGCYTTGGGCAGATCGAAGGCGCGTGCTGCAAGAGAGCAGAGAGCTCAGCCCCCGCCAGCCCCCGAGGATCCCACCCAGCAGGGCTGTCCCCAAATGGGGTTACCTCGGAGCCATTTCAGCAGGAAATAGTCGTCCTGGGCAGGCAGGGAGGGCAGCACATCCTTTAGCTTCTCCCGGAACTGCAGGAACRAGAGGGACAGTTGGTGAAGGGATCCCTGATTCCTCTCCAGAAACCTCAAGGCTGGAGCTTTGTCCCTTCCTTGTTCCCCCAGAAACATCCCAGCCAGGACTGGGACATTCCCAGGGAGAAGGGTCACTCTGTGCCCTGTCCCTGCCCCATGTGCAGCCTGGATCAGTGGTCACCTGGCAGGGGACTGTCCCGAGGCTGGCTGCCATGCTCTGGGTGTACCCAAGCACAAGGTGTGCCCAAGCCCTTGCACAAGATGTGAGTGGGGGCTGTCACCACTCTGCTTCTCCTGGGAAGTCCCACAGGGACTGGGTGAACCAGTCCCCTCCGGTGGCATCCTCTGAGATGGATGGAGCCGGTCACCGTGTGTCCCCTGCTCCAGTGACACTCCAGTGGGTCACAGTCCCCCAGCAGGGGCAGGACTGGGGGGTTTGAGAAAGTGGAGAGGGACCTGCAGAGAGCAGGCAGACCAGTCCCCCCCAGTGGCATCCTTGGGGTGATGTCACCAGCACATCACTGCGTGTCCCCCTGCTCCTGTGACACCCCAATGGATCACAGCCCCCTAGCATAGGCAGAAGGGTTTTGGGGTGCAGCAGTGGGGGAGTTGGGGTCCCCTCGGGGAGAGACCAAGCAGAGGAGTSCCCACCAGAGGCATCCTTTAGGATGGAGCCGGTTACTGTGTCCCCTGCTCTTTGTGACCCCCCAGTGTGTCACAGTCCCCCAGCACAAGTAGGAGGATGTTGGGGTGCAGGACTGGGAGGTTTGGGGGATCCAGGGTCCGCTGTCCGTGTGGCCCCGCTCGCCCAAACCAGGCTACGGCCCAAATCTCCGTACCAGCCGAGGCCCTCCCCTTAATGAGCCTGATTAGCTTATCTCCTGCTGAATTTAGGGGTAATTAAACCCGGGATTAGCTCCCTCACCCTGGGACAAACCCGGCGGTGGTGGACGAACGGGTTCGGCCGCTCGCCTGCCCGGGGCACGGCTGGCACGGGGCACACTTTGGGCTCTGTGCCCCACGCCTGCCCCTGCCCCCCGTGCCGGCACCCGGCGGGGTCATCGCCCGCCCGTGGAATTTGGCTGGGTCCGAAAGGCAGCGATAAGATAAAGGCACGGGGGTGCCCTCGTGGTTGGGGTGCGCTGAACCCCGATAACGGCTGGCACCCAAACACCAGGGGGTGGCCGAGGTGGCCGGGGTGGGTGACAGTCACCGGGTCCGGGTGTCCCCGCCCCCACAGACCCCGCGGTGGGGGGAGGAAGTTTTCCAAATCCATGGGAACGGTGGGAGAGGGATACGGGGCTCCGCAGTGCCCGGTCTGGTGGGACACCCGGGATGGTCCGTCCCTGGTGGGCAGCACGACGGAGGGCTCAGCTCGGGGGTTTGGGGTCCAGCGTGGGATGGAGGTGACAAAAGACCCTCGTCCCATGGGCCCTGCAGTGAGGCAGGAGTTCCCCAGTCCCGGGGAAGGATGAGGGACCACCAGAACTCACCCGGCACTGTTCTGCCCTGGTGCGCAGTGTCACAATGGGGCTCAGCCCGCGGATTTGGGGTCCAGGATGAGGAGTGGAGGCAGGGGGAGCCACCTGGGGCCGGATTTGGGGGGCGGGGTGGGGGCTGAAGGCGATGGGACCTCCCCGGGGCCGGGAATGGGGGTGAAGGCGGTGGGTTTGAGGTCCGGACCCCCCCGGAGCCCGGAGCGGGGTGATGCCGGTGGGTTTGGAGTTCGGATGGGGGGGTTGGAGGAGGCGGTGGGAGCCCCCGGAGCCCGGGGTCGGGGTGATGCCGGCAGGTTTGGGGGGCCATGGGGGATGCGCAGCCCCTCGGGGCCGGAAGCAGAAGTGCTGCCGTGAGTTTGGGGTGCGGGGTGGGGGTGATGCCGGTCCTGCGGCGGATGCGGGAGCGCATCGGGAAGGCTCAGCCCCGCGCTGGCCCCGGTACCCCCGCAGCCCCCCGGTCTCCCCKATCCCCCGTCCCGGCTCACCTGGGCCAGCACCTCCGCCTGCCGCGGGCTCAGGTCCCCGACGTGGCCGCTCATGGTGCGCTGCGGGCGGCTCTGCCCGGCCCCGGCGGCCGTGAAGGCTCCGAGAACCTCCCCGGGACCGCCCCCGCCCCGCCCGGCCCGGCCCAGTCCGGCCCCCCGCCCACCCCCGTGGCCTTGGACCCTGCCCGACCCCTGCCCGCCCGGTCAGCGCCCGCCGCCGCCCCGGGATCGGGGATGGGGGTGCGCGGGTGATGGGGGCATAGGGGATATGGGGACACAGGGGGCTTGGGGACTGTGGGGCAGTATGGGGGGACTTGGGGGGGTATGGGGTCTATAGGGGATATGGGGGCATGGGGAGGCTTAGGGGGTATGGGGAATAGAGGGGCTACTGCGGRTATGGGGCACAGAGAGTTTGGGGGTATGGGGCTTATGGAGGTTATAGGGCTGTGGGGGMAATAGGGGATGTGTAGGGTATGGGTGCATGGGGAATATGAGGAACAGGGGATATGGGGCACAGGAAGGCAAGGGAGAGATGAGGGTAGGGGGCTCTGGGGGTTATGAAGGGTACAGGAGGTTGGGGCCCTATGACAGTTTGGGGGACACAGTGGGGTAGGAGATGCAGAAGGACATGGGGGTATGGAGGGAAATGGGGGACATGTGGCTATGGGGTGGGAGATGGTGATGTGGGACAGGTGGCAGTAGAAGGGGGCAGTGATGGGGATGGGAGGTGGGGATGGGAGACAGGTGGGAACAGGGATGGAAAGTGGGGCAGGAACAGGGTGAGAGTGCAGGGGGCAGCGAGAGGGGACAGGGATGGGACATGGGGACAGGGGACAGAGGGAGGGCTCAGACTCAAGGGCTGGAAGGCAGGGATTAGGGCTGGGATGCTTTGGGGCTGCTTGTGTCCCATGGAGCTGTGGATGTCCCATGGGTGTCCTACAAAGTCAACCATGGATATCSCAAGGAATTGTAGACATCCCATGGAAGCATCCATGTCCCATGAAACTGTACACATCCCTTGGGGCTATGGGTGTCCCACAGGGCTGGGTGGTCCCACAGATCTGTGGCTGTCCCACAGAACCATCCGTGCCCTGTGGGGCTGTCCCATGTCCCAAGGAGCCATTTATGTGCCACAGAGTCCCTTGGAACTGGGACCCAGAGATGTCCCATGGAGCCACCCACGTTCTGTGTTCCCTGGAGCTGTTTGGGAAGCCATCCACATCCCACAAACCTCAGGATGCTCCASGGAGCCATTCACACCCCACAGGTGTCCCCTCCATGGGGCAGTTTGGGCAGCAGCCACTGCCAGGCCCTGTTTTGGTGTCCCCATGAGCAGGTACAGTCCCACACAGCCATGCTTGCCGTTCCAGGCTGTTGTTTATGGCACGTTCCTGAGCCARCCGTGCTCGGTGCTCGGGGCTGTTGTTCGTGGCACATCCAGACCCGTTGCAATCAGGATATTTCACCGTGTGGTTAAACCTGCTCCGGCTGCGGCCGTGGGAGGAGGGACTGTGCCCATCCTGTCATTAAACCCCACACTTACGACACCAGTGGGGACACTGGGATRTGGGGACACACCCAGACAYRTCCTKTGRCATCCTGCGGCCGTGGGAAATGGGTCCCACGGCCCTGAGTCCTGTCCCCAACGTGGCCCCTGCCCAAAGCAGGTCAGCCTGGGCCYGTGCCGCGGCTAATCCAGCTGGCAAATCCTCCGGCAGCACATGTACCGGGCACACGTGGCCGGAGCAGGGCCGGGATGTGGCCCCCTGGCTTGGGATGTGTCCCCAAGGAGTCAGGATGTGGCACTGGCACCTGCCAGGATACGGGGTGCAGGGGGCGGTTGGGTTTTGGGGTACTCAGGTGTTCGTGTGTGTCCGAGTGTCCCAAGTGTGTCTGTGTCATCCAGGTGTGTTCATGTCACCCAGCTGTGTTCATGTCACCCAGGTGTGTTCATGTCACCCAGGCGTGCCCGTGTCCCCCGGGGTGGGGCGTGTGCCCGTGTCCCTGCCAGTGCCATGGCTGTGGGTGCATAGGTGGGGTGCCYGTGTGTGCAGAGCTGCCAYGTTCCTCTTCCCCCAGRCTKTGTCCCCCAGAGTGTCCCTGTGTCCCCATGTGTCCCTGTATTCTCACATGGGGATGAAATGGATGTGATGTCTATGTCTCCATGCCTGTTCCTGTCCCTGTCACTGTCCTGGTGACAGTTGGGACAGTTGGTTTCCTGGTCCCTGTGTCCATCCCTGTCCCTGTCCCGCTGCTGCTGCCGCCTGGCACTGGTACCTGTCCCGGTCCTTATCCCAACCCTTGTCCCAGTCCCCATCCCAGTCACTGTGTTTATTTTGGCCCTTGTACCGATCCCTGTCCCAATCCCCATCCCGTCCCGTCTATGTTGTTATCCCAACCCTTGTTCCGATCCCTGTCCTGATCCCYATCCCATCCCCTGTCCCTGCYGTTATCCTGACCCTTGTCCTGCTCCCCATCCTATCCCCGGTCTCTGTCATTATCCCAACTCTTGTCCTGAACTCTGTCCTGTTCCCCATCCCAATCCCTGTCCCTGCCGTTATCCTGACCCTTGTCCCAATCGCTGTCCTTGTCCCGTCACCTGTCCGTGTCCTTATCCCGACCCTTGTCCTGATCCCTATCCCATCACCTGTCCGTGTCCTTATCCCGATCCTTATCCCAACCCTTCTCCTGATGCCTAATCCGACCCTTGTCCCGATCCCTGTCCCTTGTCCCTTGTCCCTGTCCCTTGTCCCGTTCCCAGTTGTGCTCTCGGGCGCCCCCTGCGGGCGGTGGGTGGTGCGGGTCCTCCTCTCCGGCAGGGGGCGCTGCGGGGCGCGGGGCGCGCAGCCATGGCGGCGGTGCGGGCGGCTCTGCTCGCCCCGCTGCTGGCGCTCGGCCGGGCCGGCTCGGGGCCCGCCACCCCCGCACGGGTCGAGGTGGCCGTGTCGGGGCCCGGGGCGGCG
>NW_026623901.1:76282-126745 GCF_030028575.1 Malurus melanocephalus | reverse complement strand
GGGTCAGTGGGCACTGTGAGCCGGTGGGCTCAGGAGTGAATCCTTGGGCATTGGAATGAAGCAGGGGAGCAAGGGAAACTGGAGGGCACTGGGAGTCACTGGGAGGCACTGGGGGTTGGTGGGGAGGCCAGGGCCACTGAGCGACTGACCAGGTCCTGCTGCCCGGGGGTAGCCAGCAGCAGAGGGGAGGTRGAGGCAGGGACAGGGGCAATAGGCYTCTGWCCCCTRTGCCACCCCAGCTGCTGTCCCYRTCCCCACAMAGTGTCCTGCTCTCCARGACCCCTGAGTACATGGGAGTGCTTTGGGGGTGTCCTGAACCTTGGGGTCCGTCCCAGCTCTCCTCTCCTTGCCGTGTCCCCAGGTGGGTGACATGGAGCCGGAGCTGGGCGCTGCTGACCCTTGGATCGGGGTGGTGCCCATGGGCACTGAGGAGCCGGCCGAGGGCCCCCGGGGTGCCAAGGAGGAATCCTTCACCRCTGCCGTTGTCACCAAGGTGATCCTCTGCCTGACGCTGTCCCCTCTGCTGGCCCAGTCCCCTGCTTGGCCTGGGGGCTGCTGTGGTGTTTGCAGGTCACAAACCCACAGGGGTGTCACCTGGGGTGTCTCCTGGCTATCTGTGGCGGGTCTAAGTCTGTGCTTGGTGGCCAGGGTGTCTCTGGCCGTTCTGACCCCTCTTGGGTCCCTTGTGATCCTGCCCCATGGCAAAGAGGTGCCGGGTGCTCCCTGCAACAGGACAGGAGCTTGTTGGGGACACAGCCCCACTGTCCCCTGACCGTGTCCCCTGTGTCCCTGCAGATGAAGCGAGCCCTGGTGCTGGGSGCCTCAGCCCTGCTCATCCTGGCGCTGAACCAGAACGCCATCCGTGAGGTAGGGCAGCGCTGGCGGCGGGGCCGGGCCGGGGTCGTGCCCCACTGACCGCTCYGCTTCCCTCCCGCTGCAGCTGGATGTGTCCCAGCTGCTCGCCAAGCCCGTCATCATCATCCAGTCCTCAGACAACGTCACCAGGCTGCTGGGAGCACTCCTGCGGTATGGGCTGGGCTGTGGGAGGGCTGGCCCTGCCTTGTCCTGCCTGATCCCTGCCTTGTCCTGGCATGGTCCCTGCCTTGTCCTTGTCCTCCACCCAGCTGTGACACCCAGGGACCACCCTGGGGTATCTCACCCATCCCATCATGTTTGCTGGGCTGGTGTTGTTCCGTGCTGGGGCCAGCTGGGGCTGAGATGTGTTTCCAGGGGAGGTCTGGTTCAGATCCAGCCCTTCCATGGGTTCYCATGTGGTGGCCAGGGTGGCAGTGGCCTCTGCCAAGAGCTTTAGGACTCTCGGTACAAATGATCCAGACCAACTGATTCTTGGCATGGCACTGGCATCCCCCATGGCCTCATGGGTGTTTGTCCTCAACACCAGCAGCAATGGGACCCTCTCACTCTTCCTGACGTGGGACATTGGGATTGCTGCTGTGGTGTCACACAATGGGGTTGGGAGGAAGAGCCCTGTGTGGGGTCACTGTGGGCTGGGCATGGCTGGGTAGGGTGTGTCTCACTGTCCCTTCCCCGGTTCCCCCAGTCACTGCCCATCCCTGTGGGAAGCAGGGCTCCATGGCAGGGGGGGCTGTGCCCAGATCTCTGTGTCCCTGGAACTGATACTTTCCTGTTTGCTCACAGTGGGCTCCGGGCTACAGCAAAGATCACGTACCAGGCGGTGCTGCTGGAGAACCTGGTATGCTGGCCTTTCTTCCTCTTCCTCATTCTCCCTGTGGGAGGGAGGGCATGGCCCACAGGAAGCAGCTGCAGCTCTGGCAGGGCCCAGCCCAGGTGTCCCCGTGGGAGCAGGGCASCTGGTGGCACCAGTGTTCCTCGGCCTGGGTCACATGTGCTCCRTGGCCGGACGCTGCTGCGGCCATCGGCAATGCCGTGTCCTGCCTTGCAGGGAGTGACGCTCACGCTGTGGTCCACCTGCGGCCTGTCCCGAGGGGGCCTCTATGGCGAGTGGCAGGGGGTCATCTGCCCCGGGGAGAGCAGCTCACAGGTCCAGGTATGGGGTTTTGATGGGGCCGGGAGTGGGGCCAGGAGTGGGGCCAGGTCTCCGGCTCCTGTCCCCAACCACACTGTCCCCACCACGCTGTCCCCACGGTGCTGTCCCCACAGAAGTACCTGCAGCAGCTGTGGAACACCATCCTGCTGATCGCCCTGCTGCTCTGCACCGGTGTGATGGTGCAAGCCCAGCGCCAGTCACGGCAGGACCTGTCGGAGCGGGATGCCGAGGTGGGAATGAGGGATTGCATCCGCTGTTCCGTGCCRGGGGTTGTGGAGTGGGCTCTGACCCTCGGCTCTGCCCCTGCAGCTGGACCTGAAGCAGCACATACGGCGGCGGCTGTCGACCCTGAAAACACGGCGCTACCATCCCGGGAAGCCACCGCGGAGCCGGGCCTGTGAGATCGATAGCTGTGCTGTCTGCCTGGACCAGTTCCACAAGAGCCAGGTGGGACTGGGAGGACTGGAGCCTGCCCTGGGGACACCCGTGCAGGTGCCACCCTGGGCTGAGCCTGCTGTTGCTGGCCAGGACCCGGGCTGTGTCCCGGCCGCCTGGCTCTACTGATACGTCCTCTCTTCTCTGCTGGCAGTGGCTGCGGGTGCTGCCCTGCTCCCACGAGTTCCACCGGGACTGTGTGGATCCCTGGCTCCTGCTGCAGCAGACCTGCCCTCTCTGCAARCGCAACATCCTGGGTGAGAACCGCCCTGGCACCGGGCTGAGCTCCAGCTGACCCTGGGGAGGACTGGGGCCCACCAGGCTCCCTGTGCTGAGGCTCTCCATCCTCCCTTTCAGGGAACTGCTGCACAGACAGCTAGCTGGCCAGAGGACACACTCCAGGGACAGACCCACCGCCGCTCCGGGGACAGGGAGGGGGGGCAGGGCGTGCCTGGCGAGCGGTGCTTGCTGCTGGAGCGGGGTTGGCATGGCTGTGCCCGGCACAGTGCCCGGACATCGGAGAGGAAAGGACTCAGGGCTCTCCTGCGGGTGTGAGTAGAGGGGTGGGGGGTCCAGATGGGCAGTGCTGGGGAGGGAAGATATGGGGCACCCATGGGTGTAACAGGGATGTAACAGGGTAGGGGCTGGGGGCAGGGAGAGCCCTGGCCCCGCWATGCTCTTGCCCTGCTCACAGCAATTTTTCTAAGTCTTGGGTTTTTGTCTATTTGCTGGTGGCTGTGGCTGGGTGGTCAGAGCCCGGCAGCAGTGCCAGCCCCTGTGGGAGGTGGGTGACAGCCCTGCCAGGGCTGGGGCTGCGGGGTGACCCACGGCCTCACTATGGGAGGGCAGGGGGTCGGACACTTTATTTATAATAACTTATTAGAAAGGATGGCACGAGTCAGCTGCAGAGCCAACACAGGGCTTGGCTCACCCAGCACGGTGACTGGGGACACACTGTGAGCCCTGCCTGGGTCCTGCCCCACGGGCTGCAGCATGGCACGTGTCCATCCCTATTAAAACATGGAGCAAGGACTGTCTGTGTGGTTTATGTGAGGCTTGCATGCAGCTCACAGGGCTGGTAAGGCAGGGTGCAGGTCAGGGCCAGGSACTTGGTGGTTCCCAGCCCCTCTGGGGGCTCATGCAGAGGGAATGACTTCCCAGTTTGTGGCTGTGCTGGTGGGCTGAGGACAGCTCAGGCTGCTCTCATCCCAGGCCAGCTCTGCTTTCCTGTTCCAAGTGTGGCCACATCACAGTCCCCTCTTGGGAATGGTTCCTGGCAGGAACTAACACACACTGTGCCCAGCATCAGCGCAGTCAGGGCTCTGCTGGGGGCTCCAGCAGTGGTGTAACCAGGGGTGACTAAGCTCCAGGGCCCAGGAACATCCCTGGAGCAGCTCTCCAAGGAACTGGGTTTCCCAAGGGAACACTCCTTCCTGATGCACAAAGAGCTGGTAAYGAGGTCCCCTGGGCAGAGCAGGTGRCTGCTGGTGGAACCCTTTATTTCTCTGTTAGAAAATGAAGACTGCTCAGTGTTTATTTGCGGTGAGCCTTAGTGTGGTGTGGGCGGAGGCCAAGCGCCAGGCGTCGYGCTGGGCGTGTGAGGCAGGGTTTGGGCTGGAATGTGTGCTCTGCTTTGAGTTGCTGAGGTTGCTGGCTGCAGGGAGCTCCGTGCCAGGCCTTGTCAGTGCATCCCGGCGTCACTGTGCTGTCCCTGCTGCCTCCACAGCTCAGGCATCTGCGGGATGGTGGCAGTTAAAGGGGAGGAAGAGCAGGGAAACCCCCCCAGCCCCTTCCTCTGGGTTTCTACTCACCCAATCTCCTGCCTGTCAGCTTCCCCCTGGAGCTGGGACCCCAGCTGGACCTGTGGGACGAGCTGGGGAAGGGAAGTGAAGATGAAATTCCCCCCCATCAGCTTCAGCTCCAGTCACAGCCCTTGGCCACCACTGAGCTGGGGGCACAATGGCCACAGCAATGGAAAGGAGCTGGAGCCATCCCCGGGCACCTCGGCCAACACCAGCTAAACCAGGGCAACCTCCCAGGTGCACAAGGAGCCCGGGCTTGGCCCTTCTGGGGTCCCCAGAGGATGTCTGGGGGCCATGGGGTGGTTTTGGGGTACACAGCACCCACCCCCTGCTGCACTCAGCTTACCTTGAGCATGCCCTGCTCGGTCGCTGCCTTCACCTTGATGAGCAGAGCCTCGAGCCGCGCGTTCTCCCGCACCATCACCTGGATCCGAATGTTGTTGGCCTGGAGCTGACTCTCCATGTCCTCTGTCAAGTTCCCACTGCCTGCAAACAAAATCTATCAGGGCTCAGCCTGCTGTGGCTGCCTGCCTGCTCAGAAGTGTGGGCAGCCCTCTTGCCTCCCAAGGAAAGGAGCCTGTCCCAGGCAGGGAGCACTGGCAAAGCCCGAGAGGTGGCAGCTGGGACCCCAAACCCTGTGGGCAAAGGAAGCTCTGCCGTGTCCTGATCTTGATGCATTTCCCAGCCCAGGTGTGGGATGCACAGCACCCATGCAGGGAAGTACGTTGGGATGGTCACAGCTTAGCACAGCCCAGGGTCTGAGCCCTTGCWGGATATCAGTGGGACAAACAATGCCTGGGGCCAATAGGATGCCCTGGGAGCACTGGAGAGCCCAAGGCACAAACCCACCRTGTTCCCATCTGCTCCCTTACTCTCAAACTGTGTCTCAGGGGGGATGTGGAGCTCGGGGAAGAACACCAGGAGCCTTTCCCTCTCCTTCAGCTCCTGTGCCTGTTCCTCCAGCTGGGATGTGTTCGCCTGGAGCTCCACAATGGATTGCTCCAGTGCCACCTTCTCCTGCTTCAGGGTGTCCAGCAGCTTCTGCRTGCACAGCAGGGAGGAGGTGAAGTTTGCTGGAGTGAGGATTCAGCCCCCATGGAAAGCTCCCACCTTTCCCTTGTGATAGGGGTGTCCTGTGGCAGTGGGAAGTGGACAGTGACAACGTGCAGGGTTCCAGCTGTGTGTGCTGGAAGCAGGAGCACCAACCAGCAAGTACGGAGCATGTCCAGGTGTCCAGGAAGGGGTGCACTGGAGATGAGGAAGCAGCTCAAAACATCCCTTCCTGCTGCTCCCCTCTGCCAATTCAACCAGACTTGTCTACACAGGGTGGAGGGAGAGGGCTTTTCCCCAGGGAGTCCCGGCAGGAGACGGCCATATGGCAGTGCCTCTCCTGGGAAAACTTTGGCTGTGGGTGAGGGAYAGGGCAGCGTGTGGCTCGACCCCTGTGGTACAGGCTGTGTCCCACACCTGTGTGCCAGTGCTCACCTGCTGTGCCTGGATCTGTTTCCCACTCTGSTTCTGGCTCTGCTCCAGCTGCTCTGCCAGCCGGGCCTTGTCCTGCTCAGCCTCTCCCAGGCTGGCCTGCAGCTCCTCGCGCTGCTGGTCCAAGCTGTCCAGCTGCTGCAGCAAGGTCTTCTGCTTGGCCTGCAGRGACTGTGGTGGCAGTGGGGTGAGCCTGTGTGGGGCTGTGGCACCATTCCCTGCTGCCAGYGGGCAGCAGCTCCGCCCGCTCCCACCGCTGCGGAGCCGGCCGTACCTCCTCGTACCGCAGCATGCTCTCCACACGGGCCTTCTCCTTCTCCAGCTGCACACTGGTGGCACTCAGCTCCTGGTCCAGGCTGTCCCTCTGGTCTGTGAGCACCTGCACCTTCTGCTCCAGCTCCAACGCTTGGCTCTGGGCCACCGTCATGGTCTTAATTTTCTCCAGCAAGGTGGTCTTGGAAAGCTCTGGGGAGACACAGCAATCGTGGCCCAGACTGGGCAGGGGGGAGAAGCTGAAGGTCYATGGAGGTGATGAGAGGGGTGGAACACCTCTGCTATGAAGAAAGGCTAGGAAAGGTGGGGGTGCTCAGCCTGGAGAAGGCTCCAGGGAGAGCTTAGAGCTTCCAATGCCTAAAGGGGCTCCAAGAGAGCTGAAGAGGTACTTGGAACAAAGGAATGGAATAACAAGGAAAGGAATGGTTTCCTGCTGCCAGAGGGCAGAGATAGATGGGATATTGGGAAGGAATTCCTCCCTGTGAGGATGGTGAGGCCCTGGCAAAAGGTGCCCAGAGAAGCTGTGGCTGCCCCATCCCTGGAAGTGTCCAAGGCCTGGACAGGGTTTGGAGCACCCTGGGACAGCAGAAGGTGTCCAGTGGAAGGGGTTGGAATGGCTTTAAGGTCACTTCTGACCCAAACATATTGTGATTCTGTGGTTCAGGGGTCCCCCATGCCCTCCACAGACCCTGGTAAGAGGGGGGCAGGCCTGACAGGACAACTGTGACCCTCCAAAACCTCCATGAACATCAGTTCATTCTGGCACTGGGTGATATTGGGGTGCTACTGTGAAAGAGGCCTATCCTCTGCCCATCCCCACCAGCTCCACAGCCCARTCTGGGGTGTGCTGGGGGCTACAGGGGTGTGAAACACTTGGGAGACCAGAGTGACGGGAGAAATGGGTGAACTGGGTGAGCCCCTGGGTGACCCCCTTACCCAGCTCCTGCACAGCTGCCTGCTTCGCTGCCAGCTCCTTTTTCAGGCCTGAGAGTTGCTCCTCCAGCAGAGCAGCTCCTAAAACAGCACAAAAACCCTCTAATTAATCAGCTCCTCAAAAAAACTCAACCAAGGGGCAGGAAACAGCCACACCAAAGTGTTTTCATGTAGTGACTGTGTTGTGCTACCACGGAGGAGGCAGTGACAGGATACACAATCAACTCCCACTGCCTGKGATTAACCTCAAAGCAGGGGAAGTCCCCCCGCACTGACAAAAACCCTGCTTGTTGTAGTGGGGCCAAAGTTTGCCCAATAGAGTCTGTTCCTCTCCTGCAAATCCCCCTAGGCTTGGGAAGGGTTGCTGGGAACAGTTCTGTACCTCTCCGTAGGTCATCCTTATCCTGCTCCAGCCTGGCCACAGCCTTGGAATGCTCCTTGTCCTTGGCTTGCAGGCTCTGCTCAGCCTTCCTCTGCTGCTCTGCTTGGATATCCTTCTCTGCCTGCAGAAGCCTGGAAAAATCCTCCACCTGCCTCTGCAGCTTCTCCTTCTGTTTGCCCATCTCTTCCAGCTCAGCCTTCACGGGCTTCACCTGCTGCAGCAGCCCCTGCAGGTGTTTGTTGATCCGGGAGAGGTCCTTGCTCTGCTCCGAGGCCCAGTAGCTCATGTCTGTTGCAGAGAGGCTCCTTTTCCCTGTGCTGTCCTGCAGCACCTCCTGGAATTTGCTGAGAGCTGAGGGGATGTTCTGGCTCTGGCAGATTCTGGTGATGGCTCTGCCCACCTCGTGGAGGCTTGCCTGGGCACTGGAGCAGGTGTCACAGGAGCGCAGGGGTGACTCCGAGGTCTGTGTGGGGACACTGCGGGTGCTCTGGGCCAGGCTGGGGCCAGGCTTTGGCTGGGAGCTGCCCAAGTTGCTCAGCACATGGACACTCGGACATGGGCACACAGAATTAGACTGGGCAGCTTCTGGGGCAGTTCCTGACTCCAAAACGTCTGGCAAGCAGCATTTTGGATTCTCCTTCTCAGGTTTCCCAGCCTGGACAGCAGAGGGTGGRGTGGATTGCTGTGGAGGCATCTCCTGCTTGCAATCCTTCTCCTGAGGGAGAGAGCACAGAACAAAACCAAGGCCCAGATCAAACTGGAAATGATCCATAAGAGCAGCAGCAAAGCCAAGGGACAATAACCAAGGGGAAGCCTCAGCAGCAGGACCTGCTCCCCAGTTCCCCTCCTCGTGACCATCCTTTCTTTCCCACCCGCTGCACTGCCTMCTGGTTGTGAGATTTCTCCATAAGAAAGATAATTTTGAGAAAAATAAAATSCAGGGGAGGGGCAGATTGTTTTTACTACTACTACTTGAGGCAGCTCAGAGCCACAGTGGGGTCAGCAGAGCTGCAGGATTTTGGCAGTTTGAGAATATTTTCCAAGCCCTAGAGGCAGCCCAGCTCATTCATCCTGAGATCCTGGAGGAGGATGGATCCAGTGGGGGGAAGGGACTCCGGCTGGGAGGGGACAATGTGGGACAGATGTGTGACACAGGAGCCAGCACTCAAAAGGTGGGAGCACATCTGGCGTGGCCACAAAGTGTCCAAGAAGGACCACAATCCAAATGCTGGGTGGGGGAGGGGAGTGACTCAGCTCACGGGGTGTCCCCAAATGTCTCACCTCATCCCGGAGCTGCTGGCACAAGTCCCCCAGTTTCAACATGGTGCTCCAGAAGGTCCTGGCCGTGAGCCCCGCGGACATGCCGGGCCCCGGGGCCCGCGCTGGCGGCACCACCTGCCCGCTCAGCACCGTCTCTGCGTATCCAGTGAAGCTCTGCAGGAGCAGCAGCAGCCTGTCCCAGCAGGAAACACAGCTTGGAGCAATGGGGATTGGGAATGGGGGCTGGGGAAGGGAGGATGGGCCCCTCCCCATCCCCCAGACAAAGCCAGTGTCACACAGGAGAGTGGCATTAGTGCCATGGAGCAGCCACTTCCAAGAGGCTGTGGTTAAGCTCCCCCCAAAGATTTGGGCCACCCATGCAGCAAAACCCCCGATTTTTTAGGGACAACAGCTCAGCTTGTCTTTTAAATCACAACTACATTTATTTCACCCAGACTGCAAAAGGGACTTTGGCCTCCTAGGGCTGWCAATGCAGCTGAGTCTGAGCGTTTCCAAGATTTTGGGAGGCAGTTTAATGAGCCTGTCCCATCTGCTCCACTTCAGCTCCTGGGTGGAGCATGTCTGGCTCTGCTTCTTCATGGCCAGCTTGTGCTGAGCTCCAAGCAGGGAAAGCAGTTGGGTTTTAAAGCTCAGCGGGGCATGAGGACGAGGTGCTGGCACTGCTCATCATGGAAATGCACAGGGAAAAAGCATCCAAAAGACTTCATACAACMATGGAATAACCTGAGCTGGAAGGGACCCACAAAGATCATCCAGTCCAACTCCTGGCCTTGCACAGACCTTGAGAATCCCAATCTGGGCCTGAGAGCATTGTCCAAATGCTTGTGGAGCTCTGGCAGCCTTGGGGCTGTGATGTGGCACTCGGTGCCATGGTTTAATTGATAAGGTGGTGTTAGGTAATAGGTTGGACTCGATGATCTCCAAGGTCTTTTCCAACTTAGCTGATTCTKTGATTCTGCGATGATTCCCYGGGGAACCYGTTCAGTGCCTGAGCACCCTCGRGGGGAGGAACTTTTTCCTGATATCCTGATAAACCTCCCTGGCACAGCTCCAGCCATTCCCTTGGGTCTTGTTCCTGCTCACAGAGATCGGAGCTGCCTTTCGGGAGGAGCTGCAGTCCCTGGCGAGGTCTGACCTCAGTCTCCTCTGTTCCAGCTGAACAGACCAAGTTCTCTCATCCTCAGCTTCCCCTCCAGGCCCTTCACCTCCTTCTCAGGCCTTCTTTGGACACTCTAACAGATTTAGCTCCCTTCTGTACTTTGAGGTGCCCAAAACACACAAATCCCGTTCCCCCTGGGGCAGGACCTACTCGGGGGTGCCTGGGGCCTCTCACCTGTCTATGACCAGCTCCAGCAGCACCACATGTGCGTGCTGGCTGAACTCGGGCTCGCTGTCGCTGTGCCTGTAGCGCTGCAGCAGCACCGACATGTCCAGGTCGCAGGACGCCTTGTCGGGGAACTTCCAGGAGGGGAAGCGCACAGCGCCGGCCCGGGAGGTCACGTCAGCGATAGCGGCCTGCAGGTCCCGCAGGTCGGCCCGCAGGCTCTCCATGCAGCCGCGGTGGCCCAGGAGGTGCGCCATGGTGCGGGATGGGACGAATGGGGGGAAAATGGCCTGGGAAAATCTGGGGCCAATGGGGTCACCAGGATTGGGATGGATAGAGCGCCCTGCCGAGACAGGTTGCTGGAAGGGGACCGGCACGGTACCCCCCAGGCCCGGCGGTCTCCAGGAGTGCTGGCGACTGCAGAGAGCCGGGGGGAACCGGAGGAATCAGCGGAGACCGCGGGGAGGAGGCACCGGGAGCGGGCCTSGCGCTAGGCCGCAGCGTCCCAGCCCTGTCGCCATGGCAACCACAACCCTCCCGCGCTGTAGTGGTGCGTTCCTGCTTTGGGGAGCTCCCCCCGCGGGGGGCGCTAATGGTACATCCCGCCTTGTGTCCATCCACTTCCCGGCAATCTGCGCATGCGCGCTCCGTCGGCCTCGCGTCACTTCCGGCGCGCACGCGCGGAACAGCGCCCGCCGCCGCCATTTCGCCCCAGTCGGTGCCGGCGCCGCGTCTGCCCCTGACCGAGCCTCGTCCGCCCCTCGATCGGCTCCGCTCGGCGCGGAGCCCCCGTCCCCGGCAGCGCCATGCCCGCCGGACCTGTGCAGGCTGTGCCTCCGGCGCAGCCCGCGCCCCCCGCTGAGAGCAAACCGGTGCGGGTCGGAGGGGGGGCGCTGAGGGGTGGGAGGGGGCGGGGAATGGCGCGAACCGCGGGTGTTTGGGTGTGTGGCCCTCACGAAGCCGCCTGGGGTGGGATTGGGGGCTCTGGCTCTTTCCGGTGCGCGGCATTGATCCCTGTGCCCGCTCAGGTGAGACCCCACCTGCAGAGCTGCCCCAGCCCTGGGGTCCAGCACAGGAAAGATCTGGAGCTGCTGGAGGAGTCCAGAGGAGGCCACGGAGCTGCTCCAGGGCTGGAGCCCCTCTGCTCTGGAGCCAGGCTGGGAGAGCTGGGGGTGCTCACCTGGAGAGGAGAAGGMTCCAGGGAGAGCTCAGAGCCCCTTTTGGGGCCTAAAGGGGCTCCAGGAGAGCTGGAGAGGGACTGGGGACAAGGGATGGAGGGACAGGACACAGGGAATGGCTTCCCAGTGCCAGAGGGCAGGGATGGATGGGATATTGGGAAGGAATTGTTCCCTGGGAGGGTGGGGAGGCCCTGGCACAGGGTGCCCAGAGAAGCTGTGGCTGCCCCTGGATCCCTGGCAGTGTCCAAGGCCAGGCTGGACATTGGGGCTGGGAGCAGCCTGGGACAGTGGGAGGTGTCCCTGTCCATGGCAGGGGTGGCACTGGATGAGCTTTAAGGTCTCTTCCCACCCAAACCATTCTGGGGTTCCYTCCCAGAGAGYGCCACCCTGCTGCAGCTGGGCGGGCACTGGGCCCTTCCCTGGCAGTGCCCCAAGGCTGTGATTCCAATGGGTGTGAGGGGTTGCCAGGAACTGTGGGAGCTGCCTTGGCTCTTGGAATTATATGTGGAAGGATTGAAAGTCTGAAGGAGTGTGGCAGTCCAGTACCCTCCCAGATCCTTTCTTGGCCGTATTCATGTTCTTTGCAGCCTTTCTGAGATGGGAATTCAGTTCCTGTGGAGCTGGAGCTGCTGTCCCGACTCACACAGCAACATCAGCACTCAAGGAGCTGACAGGGAACTGATCCCACTGAGAACCTTGGAAAATTGCAATTTCCCCCAAAAAAAAACAGTGACTTTCATGCACAGATGTTACCACGGCAACTTTGCCATCACTGTTAAATYGAATATCTCAAGTGTGATGTTGCCTCATCCTTCAGCTCCTCAAATGATGTTCTGTGGGAGTGGAATAAAAGCTAAAAATATYAATGGTGCCTTTCTCGTACCACACTTAATTATTCAGGCTGTATTTCATGGAATGGTTTGGGTGGGAAAGGAACTGAAAGCTCWTCTCATTCCACTCCCTGCCATGGCAGGGACACCTTCCAGGGTGCTCCAAACCCTGTCCAGCCTGGACTTGGGCACTTCCAGGGATTAATTTGACTTCAGAACATTTCTGGCTTGGAGTCCCCATGGATTTGGCAGATCTGGGAGCTTTACTGGGATTTTAAGTTATCCCTGACTGTCCCTGTCAGGATTGTAAATATTTCCAGTAGACCTGTCCCAGTTCGTAACACCTTTTTTTGGAAGGTGCTTGATGAGGAAAGAAAAACAACATCTTTAGTATCCTGCAAAAGCAGCTTCTGGTTTTACTGGAAAACAAATCCATCCACAGGGAGCATTCTGGGATTTTAGTTAGGATCTTCCTGTAATATCAGTGAGAAAAACGTTCTGTTGGAGTTTTTCTCTACAAAATAGATTCTGATGGAACCACAGTGGGATTAAAAGCTGTGTTTTATTTAATGTGAAGTTAATAATTCAGGTCCCACAGGCTCCTAGGAAAATCCAAAACTTCTGCACCTGGTTAGGAATGAGTAGTATTAGTCCTGATCCTCTTGGCTCAGCATTTATAAACATAGTGGGGGTTGAAGCTCAAATAGTGGAAATACTCTGAGGGATTGTTTTGGTTCCCATGGAGGCACCTCACTTGTCCTGCTGCCCCTGTCCCTGTCGTGGGTGCCTCTGACAGGCAGACAAACATTGTTTCCCATCCTGAGAAACTAAGGAATTAATGGGATTCAGGTTGTCCAATCTTGTGTCAGGAAGAATTCAGTCATTGAGGGGCTGAGGAGGAGGATGGATAAAACTGTGCTGTTGGGACTGCTGTTTGGAATGCCTAATTCTTCACCTTTTGTAATAAAATCATCTTTATTACAGCCAGAAGAGGAGCCTAAAGAGGAAGCAGCACCAGCCAAGCCCGTGGTGGGAATTATTTACCCTCCTCCAGAGGTCAGGAATATTGTGGACAAGACTGCCAGCTTTGTAGCCAGGTAAATGACAGTGGTGGTGTCTCTTTTTCTCGGGATTTTCCTGCTTCTGCTCTTCAGTGCCACTCCAGAAGCTGAAGCAGGTTCCAGTTCRTGGTTTTGCTTGAAGGATTTTAAGGATTGAGGCTGAATCAGTGAGACTGGAAAAGGAACAACAATATTSTGCTGAAGAGAGCATCAGATATTTTTTGCTAGAGAAACTGGTAGTAAATAAATAAAGTCCATATCCAAATGTGCAGCGGGTCTGCAAAAACTGGGTAAGAGGGCCTGTTCTGAATGATCTGAAGGGGAAACCAAATTCTACGTGCAAAGGGAGCCTTGGTACAGGAGTGATGGCTGTGTTTCAGTGCTAAAATGTGGTGATTTTTGGTTTAAGAGCATTACTAAATGTTGCTCCAGTCCAACTCTTATTGTGTAACTCATATCTAAAATGCTGCCAAGGASTGTTGGCTGCCTCTGAGCATAAGGCAGGGAATGTGTTTATCCTTTGGGATTGTAGAGACCTCCTCTTTTGGAGTGTCTAAATGACACTTGGAGGTATCCAGAGAATATGGAGGGAAACATCCTGTGGCTGCTGGARGTTTGCTCAAAGTGCCCTGAAATAACTGGCTCGTCTTTGGGTGGGAGGAGTGGATGTTACCTCTACTGGGGCTCCTAAATGCAGCACTCTGRGGTGGTCAATCCCTGCACAGGCTGATGGTTACCTGCATTTTTCCCTTGTGTGACCATTCTGGAAGTGAAATCAGTCTTGAAAGCTTGTTAATAGAGCAAATAAAACTGTCATAGTAAATAACTTGTAAATTTTGTGCAGTCAGTGGTGGAAATGACTTGTGTGTTCAGTGAGATGAAATTGTGGAACATTTGTGATTGTGAATTTTTAATACTCATGTTAAAGACAAAATTAGGAGAGCTACTGCCTGTAACTTGTATGTCTTCTGCTTGGTGTGAGCTACTGAGAGAGAAACATTTCCCATGTGGAAGCAAAAAGGAGTGGCTGGTGCCTCGACATCTTAGTCTGAAAGAGACATTTACACTTGAGTTGGTGCCCTAAAAATTTATTATTTTCCTCCCCAGAAATGGTCCAGAATTTGAAGCCCGAATTCGTCAGAATGAAATAAATAATCCCAAGTTCAACTTCTTGAACCCCAATGATCCTTACCATGCCTACTACCGGCACAAGGTCAGYGAGTTCAAGGAGGGCAAGGCCCAGGAGCCCTCAGCTGCCATCCCCAAGGTCATGCAGCAGCAGCAGAGTGCCCAGCAGCAGCTTCCACAGAAGGTGAGTGTTCTTTTCATCATTTTGGGGAAGAATTTGGCTACTTTGAAGTGGTGTCGCAGGCTGGGGATGAGCAGGAAGTTTGAAAGTCAAGGAGAAGGAGTTGGTTATACAATTTGGTAAAATGACAGCTTGAGGCTTGGAGTTGAGTGTGGGGTTTTGTTTTGATGCAGATGTGCATCTTCCAGGTGCTGGTAACTCAAAGTTGTGTGAAAGAGCCAATATTCACCTTAATTGGTCTGTTTTAATTACATTTTGCTGTGTGTTGACTGAGACACTACTGACACTGGGGATCTTGTGGACTGTAGGAGTTTAGGCCTTTTGCCTTGAMGTCTATTTTGGGCTTGTTGTATGCACTGTTTTGTAAAAACTTTTCCTTCCAGAAGGATCAACTCCCCCTTAAACCATGGAGTACAAAGCACTGCTCATCTTGTTCAGCTGTGCCTTTGTGTGTACTGGGTGGGAAAAGGGCATGGAGTAAATCCAGGGCTTTCACATGCTTGGCATGGCCAGGAGGCACACTGAGGTGTTGGTGGTYCAGATACTTTCCAGATTTGTTTGCTGTTGAAGCAACATTTTTAACAGTATTAAATTATACCTGATGGTTTCTCATCTCTGCACCTGCCAGGATGGCAACTGGCATTGCTGTCCCACAGCACCTGGAGGAAAAATGGCTTTTAATCTCCTGAGTGTTGGTGACTGTTCCTCACAGGAGGTCACTGAGCTGTCTCTGTTCTCCCTGCAGGTGCAGGCCCAGGTGATCCAGGAGACGGTGGTTCCAAAGGAGCCTCCGCCCGAGTTCGAGTTCATCGCGGACCCTCCGTCCATCTCAGCCTTTGACCTGGACGTGGTGAAGCTCACAGCACAGTTTGTGGCCCGCAATGGGAGGCAGTTCCTCACCCAGCTCATGCAGAAAGAGCAGAGGAACTACCAGTTTGATTTCCTTCGCCCCCAGCACAGCCTCTTCAACTACTTCACCAAGCTGGTAGAGCAGTACACAAAGGTATTTCTGGCAGGGTGATCCCTTCCACAGCAAGAGTGAGTTTGGAAGGCTGAGTAAACCCTACAAACCAGCCAGGCTGAAAATATTGGTCCAGGAATCCATCCTTTAAATCCCACTCTTTAGTGTGGGTACTGTGCTGAACACAGTGGGCTGTCACCTACATGTACCACACACTATTGTAATCTAAGTAAAGGTTGTTTTTTTTTTTTTTTTTTTTAATCTGGAGGATAATTGGAAGGCCATTAGTGAATATTTTGAAGTGCAGGGATGAGCAGTAAATAATGAGAGGGCTGCAGTTGGATAAATGGGACATAGCCCCGGGGGCCTGCTGGTGTTTTGAGCAGTGTGGAAAGAGAATAATTGCTTTCAGAGAGGCTTTGGCACAAAGAATTGTCACCAACTGTCATGCAAAATGTGTTTCAGATCCTGATCCCACCGAAGGGCTTACTCCTCAAGCTCAAGAAAGAGGCCGAAAATCCCAAAGAAGTCTTGGATCAGGTATTCCAGGAAAAAAAAATTGCAAAAGTGCTGAAGGGATTTGGTTATGTTTTGGGTYTTTTCTCTTTGCCTGTTTTTGGCTTGTTGGCAGCAAATAGAGAATAAAATGGATCTCATTTGCTGTCACTTGAGTGCAGGGGGCTTGAAGTTGCTTTGAATTACAGCTGGTGTTGGTATTGGGGGTGTTCATGGCAGCACAGAGGTACTGCACAACCCCACTGCTTACAAAGTGGGATCATGGAATATCCTGAGTAGGGAAGAACCCACCATCCAGTCCAGCCCCCAGCTCTGCCCAGACCCCCCAACAATTCCCCTGTGCATCCCTGGCAGCGCTGTCCAAACGCTCCTGGAGCTCTGGCAGCCTCGGGGCCGGGACCATTCCCTGGGGAGCCTGRGCAGTGCCAGCACCCTCTGGGGACAGGAGAACCTTTCCCTGCTCTCCAGCCTGACACAACTTCAGCTGTTCTTCCTTTCGTTTGGAAACCAGCAGTGAGATGACTCTGGTGTTCCCTGTGTGCTCTGTCTGCTCCTGCAGGTCTATTACAGAGTGGAGTGGGCCAAGTTCCAGGAGCGAGAGAGAAAGAAGGAAGAGGAGGAGAAGGAGAAGGAGCGAGTTGCTTATGCCCAGATTGACTGGCATGACTTTGTGGTTGTGGAAACAGTTGACTTCCAGCCCAACGAGCAAGGTACTGATATTARACGTTGTAGCCTCTGTGAAACTGCCCCCTTTGAGCAGGGAATGTGTCCTGAAGTTCTGTTGGGTTTTTACAGCCTTTTGTCCTTCAGAGATGAAGGGAAAAGCCTTATATCGACATTTAAAAAAATGTTGGAGTGTTTTTTGGATTCAGTTCTCCTTGAAGGAAGTCCAGGACTGCAGCAGTGTCCACTCTCCACTTCCACCAGGACAGCACAGTTTCTCAACTTTSTAGTAGTGCTTGCATTTATAAGTCACTTCATGTGTCATATTGGTGTTTATATAGATTCCATCCATTCCCTTCCGTATTCTTTGGCTCCCAAGGGATGCTGCTTTTTGTTCAAAAATTGATAYTTCTGTCTGTGTGTGCTGAGTGGTGAAATGGGATGGAGAAACAGAAGCTGTGTTTTCTGCACTGTAGGGAATTTCCCTCCTCCCACCACTCCAGAAGAGCTGGGAGCTCGAATCCTGATCCAGGAGCGTTATGAGAAGTTTGGGGAAAGTGAGGAGGTGGAGATGGAGGTGGAGTCAGATGAGGAAGATGAAAAGCAAGAGAAAACAGATGAGCCACCAGCCCAGCTGGATCAGGACACACAAGTTCAGGACATGGATGAGGTAACTGGACAGTAGGATCAGAATTGTCCCTATTGCTTTTGTCYCCTGAAGTTCATGTGGTTTTTGATRCTTTTCACTTTCACTGTAAATAGTTCTTCATTTTCTTGAGGAAATGAGACTTCCCTTCGATCAAATCTCAAAAGAACCTGTTACTGCTGAAATACGGGGATTTTTTTAATGTCTTWCATGACAATGCAGGTTCCAAGAGAGAAAACCAGTAATTTTGGCATCCAGCGGTGCAGTGGTGTTGATTTTATATTTCTGTGGTTTAAGTCTTTCGGGCTTTTTTGTGCCCAGAGTGTGGAGCACTGGAAGATGACTCATCTKAGGCTCTGCCCACTGTAAGCTGTTTTTCTGGTAACAGGGAACAGGAGCGTGGTTAACTGTAAGCCCCTGCGTGCCTGATGCTGTAATGTGGAAGCTGAGGAATATTTGCTTCCTCTTCTGGGGCTGCTTAATTCCTGGTCCGGAGGAACCACTATGCCCCAGGCCTCCAAAACAGCTCCATTGCTTTGAAGCTGCATAATCCATTCTTCCAGTGCTGTGTGTAGGGTTTTATGCCTCTCTCAAAGGTATTTGACCATGGAACTTGGTTATGATTTTTGTTTCCTTTTCAATAAGGGGTCAGATGATGAAGATGAAGGTCAGAAGGTTCCTCCTCCTCCAGAAACCCCGATGCCACCCCCACTCCCTCCCACRCCAGATCAGGTCATTGTGCGGAAAGATTACGATCCCAAAGGTAAATCAAACTAGTGAAAGAAAACCCATTTATTTCTTCATCACTAATCCCAAACCATGTGTTTCTAGACTGAACCAATGCTTTTGTTGTCTTAGCCTCAAAACCGTTACCACCCGCCCCGGCTCCGGATGAGTACCTCGTGTCTCCCATCACTGGGGAGAAGATTCCCGCCAGTAAAATGCAGGAACACATGAGGATTGGGCTCCTGGATCCACGGTGGCTGGAGCAGCGGGATCGATCCATCCGGGAGAAGCAGAGYGATGACGAGGTCTATGCCCCAGGTCAGCCTGAGCATTGATTGCACAGCCCCTCACTGCCCTCACTCATTAGGAATCTGAAATGTAGCTCTGTGTGGTGTCCTTTCTGTACTAATTAGTTGGATATGCYTGTAATTAGTACATTGAAGCCCTTTTAAAAAGTTAAAATCAAAAACAATTAGCTGCTGCTGCTCAGTATGTTTCAAAAAAAAGGAAAACTAACAGGACTTGAACTTCGATGTTCCTCGTGGGTCCCTTCCAACTTAGAGTATTTTGTGTAAAAAGAGCTTCACTTGGCTGTCAGGTACCAAATACTTGAAAGATCAGTAGCAAAGGGTTGTGTTTGGTTATATCCCTTGAGGTAAGAATTGCTCTTTTTCCCCCTTTTTCAGGTTTGGATATTGAGAGCAGCCTGAAGCAGCTGGCCGAGCGTCGTACTGATATCTTTGGTGTGGAAGAGACTGCCATTGGTAAAAAGATTGGTGAAGAAGAAATACAGAAACCAGAGGAAAAGGTAGAGCAGAAGCTGGGAATTTTTGATTTTTTTTTTTTTTAGTAATAGATCCTTGTAGCATTATGAATGCTCAGATGCATCAATGTCTTGATTTTTTTTTTTCCTTCTGTCACGCTGCTCTCTGGATTTTGTTACAGTCTTGGCCAGGTTGGGGTTATTCTGATTTATTTTACCCTCTCAGGTGACYTGGGATGGCCACTCTGGCAGCATGGCCCGGACACAACAGGCTGCTCAGGCCAAYATCACCCTCCAAGAGCAAATTGAAGCCATCCACAAGGCCAAGGGACTGGTGCCAGAGGATGACAGCAAGGAGAAGATTGGGCCCAGCAAACCCAACGAGATACCCCAGCCACCTCCTCCTTCCTCAGCCTCCAACCCCCCTCCCAGCGCCCAGCCCATCACATCTGTGCCTCGCCCACCCACCGTGAGTGTTTGGGCTCTCAGAAGCCAATTACTGGGGCTGTAGTTAATTAGGCGGGGTCCTGATGAAGGTCAACAGTGCTGGCATGGAAGAAGATTTGGTGGGAAGTTCCTGGTTTAAGAGTARTTTGGAAATATTAGAGGAACCCTACTGAACTTGCTGTTAAAAAGAAGAATAATGCTTAGGTGAAGTTTTGACCTTAGGGGTATCAAAAAGACTGGGATCAGCTGGGCAGTGGGATCTTGGAGGCARAGTATGGCTAAGAAAGGGATGGGTGGAGGCCTTTGTAGGTGTAAAGTGATGTAGGCCAAAAGCAGCCCAAGGTAAGAACATTCACTCCCTGCCCCAAGGGATCTGCTGTATGAGTCCCAAAGAGCAATTTAAGAAAGGAACTAAGTGCTTCGAGGTCTGATCCCAAAGTGGGGAGGGAAGGAGGRACCCTTTAATCTGCTAATGAGGTTTCTGTGCCTGTTCAGAGCAGCTTGGGCTGCCCATATGGTGGGGCCACTAAGGCTCCCAGCAAATCTTTGACCAGCAGAACCCATGGTTCTGTTTCCCTAGTTATTTTCATGGGGATTGTGGCCAGTCCTGRGCACTCCTGCTAAGGAAATTCACCTTCTCTCCCCAGATGCCTCCTCCTGTCCGTGCTGCCGTGGTTTCTGCAGTTCCCGTTATGCCACGTCCCCCCATGACTTCTGTGGTCCGGCTACCTCCAGGATCTGTCATAGCCACCCCCATGCCTCCCATAATCCACACCCCACGGATCAACGTGGTGCCCATGCCCCCCTCTGCTCCCCCCATCATGAGCCCCCGCCCACCCCCCATGATCGTCCCCACAGGTCAGTGACTTCAGCTTTTCTTGGGAAATTGTCTGATAATTCCTTTATAACAGGTCTGAGTTTAGAGTTCTTCCTCCTGTGCCATGGTACTGGTGTGTAACTGGAATTGCAGGCCCTGAGTTGTGTTAAAAGAGTTTTGGGGTGCTTGGTATGGTTTGTTTAGTACTGCATTTGGGCTCAAGGTTCTTCCTGCACTGTGAAATGCAGGGAATTCTGTGGCCCCAGGAGCCCGCCCGGGTTAAAATTAAGAATGCAGGGTAAAGAGGAGCTGCCAGCACCTCAGTGGGTGTTACAGCTCCTTACAGAAGCTGCTGTTGCAGGAGGAAAAGCTGTTTGCTGGCCCTTTTCCTCATTAGGTGCTTTGATGTTAAAAAGGATGATGTAAGAAGCAATTCTTCCCTTTTTTCTTCATCTTTTCTTCCCTAACTGGAGGAGCTGGCACCGCTGCCTGCCAAACTGAGAGCGTGTTCTTTTTTTTTGCAATATCTGCAGGAAGCTCTCATGCCTTGTTATCTTTTCCTGGAATGCTTCCCAATATAAGAGCTCTCTGAATGTTTGAATTTTGCATGTTGCTGTTGGTTGTAACTTCCTCCATGTATTGTGGCATTTATTTTCAGCCTGTGCTGCTCTGCTCAAAGTGTTTTTGTTGTGAGGGGGTGTTTGTTATGCACACATGGGGTGACTCTGGGTTGTGTTGTGTCCCCCTCATGCCRTTCCAGCTTTTGTCCCTGCGCCTCCCGTGGCTCCGGTCCCGTCCCCGGCGCCGATGCCTCCCGTTCACCCTCCACCACCCATGGAGGATGAGCCAGTCTCCAAGAAACTGAAGAGTGAGGATAGTCTGATTCCAGAGGAGGAATTTCTGCGCAGGAACAAGGTACCTGTGTGGTTCAGAGTGCTGGGTTGTTCACTCCAACTCCAGAGGGGCTGTAAAGCCAATTCCCTGCAAAGAGGGGCAAAAATACCTGGCAAGGAAGGGACTTCCTGAGGTGGCTCCTTCCTTTTGTCATTCCCGAGCAGCCCAAACTCCTTTGTCTCTCACTGGGAASAGCTCCAYAGAGTAGGATAGTGCTCTTCTGTAATTAAGGGCAGTGAGAGGCAGGTTATAATGCAGGGAAGAACTAAAGCTGCTAATGAGCTTTTAAGGAGAGGAGGGCTAAGCTTGAGATGCAAAGAGATTAGAGTATCAATGCCAGCATGATAGTAGGGTAATGTGGTGTATTCCATAACAAGGTGAGCTAAATGTGAGCCTAAATTCCTTCCTGAGGAGTGCCGTTCTCACAGGAGGAGTTGTGAGTCCTTTAAGAAGGGCTGTATGGTTTTCCTGGCAATATTTAAACTAAAAGGAGATTTAGGTGAGATACTGGGAAKAAATTGTTCCCTGGGAGGCCCTGGCACAGGGTGCTCACAGAAGCTGTGGCTGCCCCATTTCTGGATGTGTCCAAAGCCAGGTTGGACAGGGCTTGGAACAAGCTGGTCAAGTGGAAAGTATCCCTGCCCATGGCAGGGGGTGGGACTGGGTGAGTTTTAAGGTTCTTTCCAGCCCAAATCTATCTGGGATTCTGTGATTTCATGTGCACAGAGAAGCGGTCTCCAGTTCAGTGCTTCACACCTTCACCCTGTGACACTGTCAGTGCATGTACTGCTCGGTAGATGGCACRCAAAAGGGAGAGAAATCCAACTGAAGGTTTTATTTTGGGAGCAGTGGAGTAACTTGTAAACACATTTCAGTGTGTTTACTGAGGAGTCAAGATATGGAAATAAGTCCTTAGTCTGGTGCTGTGTTATCACAGCYCTGAGAGACTTTATCTGTGTTTTCCCATAGGGCCCAGTCACGGTCAAAGTCCAGGTTCCCAACATGCAGGACAAGACGGAATGGAAGCTGAATGGCCAAGTGCTGGTRTTCACCCTGCCCCTCTCAGACCAGGCATGTAGCTCATCACCCTGCCCTCCCTGCTCCGTGTGCTGCCTGCCAGAGCAGCAGCTGGGAGCTCTGCCTGCTCCCCACTGCTCCGTGGGGCTGGGGAGCAGCACTGGGACAAAGGCACTGAAGGAGCCTTTTGATCCCCCCCAGGTGTCTGTTATAAAGGTTAAGATCCACGAGGCCACAGGGATGCCAGCTGGGAAGCAGAAGCTGCAGTATGAGGTGGGTATAAGCCCTTCAAAATCTGGTGCTTCCTTCAGGGCATTCTCCTACATGACTTTTTATAAAGAAATACTGTAATGYACAATTCAATGCCCAATGAGCTACTGGGAAGAGCAAAGGGAATGTTTTTCCTGCCTTCACAGCACATGTGTGACAGAACTGCCCTCTGTTACAGCAGGACAGGCCTTTGAGAGGTGATTAACATCTGCAGATTTTCACATTGTTGCTGCTGCAGATGAGTCTTCCAAATTTGATGTGGCTTTCTCTGAAATCAGCCTCTTGTTTTTATTAGTTTGTTCTTTTTTTTTTTTTTTTTTTTTTTTTTTTTTTTTTTTTTTTGACATTTAACTGCAGCAGCCTGCTCCCACAGCTCTGCTGCGTGTGCTCCGGGAGGTGGGCGAGCGTGCCTTGGAACCCTGGCAGCTCAGGGAAGGCTTTCTCCAAAACAGAGAAGGGAAGAGCTCATTCCATCTCTCTCTTCCTCTCAAAGCTGGAGCTGTGAGAAAGGCCCCCGTTCCTTTTTCATGACTTATTTCCAGTCATGCATGTGCCCAGGCAGGCACAACCTGCTGCCTAAGCAGTGAACTTTGTGCACTTATCTCCTCAGGAGTTCATCTGTGGGCAGATACTCTGTTAACCCTTAACGAGAAAGGAAGCTGAGCTGATTGTTTTAAGGAAAAGAAAAAAAAAAAAAAACGGTGGAGGAAGAGTGGAGTCTGAATAAATCCACTTGTGGTGACTCTTCATCTATGTGTTGTAGGAGCCATGGGAGGTGTCCCTGCCCATGGCAAGAGGGATAGGATGGAATGAGGGGGATCTTTAAGGTCCCTTCCAACCCAAACCATTCTAGGATTTTGTAGCCACTCCAGTGACCATCTTGGACACTGGGATCCCTGTGGGGTCTTCAAAGCCTGCAGTGTTGTCACCCCCCTGTTTGAGCATACAGGGGTGGGGTTGGGATCAGGGTGGGATTCTGTGGGGAGGTAGCACTAAGTTTTCTGCTCTGACTGCTCTTTGGTGGTTTTTTTTTTTCCTTTCTCCTCCCTTCAGGGCATCTTCATCAAGGATTCCAACTCCCTGGCTTATTACAACATGACAAGTGGCTCTCTGATTCACCTGGCACTCAAAGAGAGAGGAGGCAGGAAGAAATAGGAGCTGTGRAGTCCTGAGATGTAATGTGTCCATATTGTAACCACAACCCTCCCCATCCTTTTCCCACTCCGGCCTTTTTGGGGCTGYAACCATTCCCCCCCAGCTGTAGTTTGAACAGAGAGGCTCTGACCCCCTCTAATGAGAGAGGGGAAGCTGATGGAGCCCAGAAATGTGTCAGTGTAGTGAGTAGCCTGTAGTGATCAATGCTTTGCTTGAGTGCCGCCTCTCCTTTGAATCCCCTCGGGAAGAGACATCAAGGTCATGCCCAGCTTAGTTTAGATCCATCTTTGAGGGATTTATGGTGGCCAAGAGCATCATCTGTCTGCCCTCAGCACTCACTGCTTCATTTAACCTCCTGCTAATTGAAAACTTCTCCACACACTTATTAACCCTCTTGCTTTTGTTCTTTCCCTGTCTTGGATCTTTTTCTGACCCTGACTTGGAAGATTTTCCTCCCTCAGCATGAGCTTGTGTGGCTGTTCGTGTGATAAAGGAGCTCTGGGTCTGCTCTGGACGGCCTGTAATTTGTTTTAATAAACATGCAGCTCTCCTTCTTTGGATTTGGGGTTTTTAATGGAGATGTGCCTGGATTTGGAGCTCTCGGATGGGGAAATACATTGGGATTTGTAATTAAGCAGTTTACAATAGGAAATCCTCTTATTTTCTGGAAAAAGCTGCAAGAAAAGGGTCTTGATGAAGATTCCCTGGTGCTCCTCAGTCAGTCCTGAAGGAATGCTTATATGTCTGTGTGAGGGGGAGAAAAATACTCTGCAATTTTCTTGCAAAACGTGATATACAATTATATCCTGCAGCTGGAATCTCTTGGTCCTGGAGAGCATCTMGGTCTGGAAAACAGATGATTCCTAGGCAGTCAGTCACAGTGTGATAGAAACACAACACAGCAAAGTTAATCCATGGAATYAGGTGCCCAGGAAGAGGCAGGTGACAGGGATTTGGGCACCTCTGTTTTTTTTTTTTTGGGGGATAACCCAAAGCCATGGATTTATATGTATATTTTTAGTTTAGGTCAGGCAGTGCAGAAACATCCTGTTTACCTTTTTCCATGCTTAGGAGAGACAGAGGGATGAAGCAGGAGGGAAGAGCCGGCATCCTCCTGCCTCTGCCGTGCTCCCCTGGGAGCTGGAGGAAGCCCTGTGGCTGTGGGGAAGATGGCTGGCACTGGCCCAGCCCAGGTGGCCGTTGTTCCCTGGCCACAGTGTCCAGCTGTTGTGTCTGACAGGTCCCCATGTGTCCCTGTCACAGACTGCTCCACTCCCTGCTGCAGGAATTGGGGGTGAGTGGATGCAGGGTGCTGCTGCCCCGCAGGAAGGTGGGATAATCACTTCCCTTTTGCTGTTCAAAATCAGACAATAGATACAATCCTGGAGAAAACAGGCAGTGAGCGGGGTTTTCCAGAGCGGATAGAAAAAACTGCCAAGAGAGCTCCGAAATGGAGAAGTTGTGTTTGTATCCGGGGCCGGGCCTGGCCGTGCTCAAGGTCACACCGTGTTTCTCCTCCCGCTGTGCTCGGAGCGTGGTGCCCACGGAGCTTCCTGGTGGGAGCTGTTCCCTCCATTCCCTCGGTGCCATTTTCAGCCAAGCCCCTTTACCGGCACTCCAGCAAGAAAACTTCCCCCTGGAAATCACTTTGGTGGAGCTTTGCCAGCCTGTTTCCATCTAAATCCGAGGGATGAATGCTGTAACAGACTGTGTGTGTGGAGATCTGGTACAAAACAACCGCCATCAAAGCCTTCCCCTTCAGCGGCAAGGACTTTCAGGGCCCGGCTGCCAGAAAAATCTGGAAGTAGGTTSAGTTGCTGATTTTAAGGAGCCTCATTCCCTCTTCCTTTGGCACAGTACCACCTTGAGAGGGATCCTTCCAATAATCCCCTGTCTGTGCTGTAAGAAGGAGGAAATGGAGCGCTGGGCTCTGAGAGCAGCGTCCACGAGGTGGGCTGGACCTGCTCCTGGAAGGCTTTACCCAGGACAGGTCCCAACAGATCACAGTCTCCCACAGATCCTTTGGTGTGTTATTTTTGGGACAGCCAAGCTGGTTTTACCTGCCTGGGTTGCTGTGAATGGGGACCATAGGGTGACACAGCAGTGGTCTGGCTGCATGACCTGCAGGGCAGGGACACCTTCAGAGTGGGAAACACCCCACAGGCGCCCCATTCCAGTGTATGTCCACTGCAACCCTCGTTCAGCCCCAGTGGTTCCCAGCACAACCCTCCTGCAGYCCCAGTACCCAGCCTTCCTGGAATGCCAGTGCCATCCCAGTACAGCCCTAGTGCAGCCCCATTGTTGCTCAGTCTGGTTCTGATACACGCCCTTTATACAGTACCTGGCTAGTGCCATCCCRGTACAGCTTGTTGTATCTCACACTGGTCCCAGTGCAACCGTGTTAYACAGATGCTAGTACAGCCCATTATGGCCCATACTGGTCCCAGTACAACCCATTCTCTAGCTCATACGGTCCTAATACAGCTCGTAATGGCTCATACAGCTCCCAGTAGAGCCCCGTAATATCTTATAGAGGTCGTTATATCTCTTAGAGGTGCCAGTACAGCCCCGTTATGTCTCGTACTGGTCCCAATTCCTCCCACCCCAGCGCTGCCCCACGGCCGGCGCACGTAACCCCGCCCCTCMCCGACACCCGCCGGCACTTGACGGACAGCTCCCCGTGCCCTCTCGGCCAATCAGCTCTGGGGGCGAGCTGTYTCTGCCGCAATCCTCGCAGCTGATTGGTCGAGTCCCTGCTCCCGCCCAATGGCAGTGCAGGGAGGGGGCGTGGCCRAGGCGGGGCGTGGCCGCCGCCGTGTCCCGGCATGGCGGAGCGGCCGCGCCGCCGCTGAGGCGCCGCCATGGCCAAGAGCCGCGGGGGCGGCGGGCCCAGCTCGCCCGGCGGGCGCAGCCTGGCGGGCACCCGCGAGAGCCTCGCCGACCCCGGCGGCGATGAGCTCAGCTCGCTCGGCTCCGACTCCGAGATCAACGGCGGCGGCCCCGAGGAGCGGCGCGTCGATAAGTTCGGCTTCATCGTGGGCAGCCGCGGCGCCGAGGGGACGTGAGTGGGGGCCGTGAGTGGGGGCCGTGAGGGGGGCCGGGGCCGTGGCTGTGAGGGGCAGGGGGCTGACTGGGGAGCCGAGGCCCGGAGGAGCCGCCCCAGGCTCGGCCCAGTCCGTTCCGGCCGTTCGGCCCCCGCAGGGCCGGGCCTGGGGCTGGGGCTGGGGCTGGGGCTGGGCCGGGCCGGCCGCGGCTCTCCCCGCCCCGGGGGGGTTCGTCCCCGCCGCCCCCGAGCTGTGCGCGGGGCCGCCCGGGACCGGTGTCAGCCATCGTTTGTGCCCGCGGCGGAGGCCGCAGCCGCCGGGATGTGAACAAGGGAGTGAGGCTCGGAGAGCTGCCGRTGTTCTGCCTGGAGACGAGAAGGCTCCGAGCAGACCTTAGAGCCTCTTCCAGGGCCTAAAGGGGCTGAAAGGGAGCTGGACTCCTGACTTTGGATAAGGACCGGGAGTGACAGGATCGGGAGTCATGGCTTCCTTCTGTCCGAGGGCAGGGTTAGATGGGATATTGGGAAGAAGTCGTTCTCTGTGAGGGTGCTGAGGCCCTGGCACAGGTGGCCCAGAGAGAAGCTGTGACTATCCCATGCCTGCCCTGTTGCAGGCCGGGTTGAATGGGGCTTGGAGCAGCCTGGGATAGTGGGAGGTATCCCTGCCCGTGGTAGAGGGTGGAATGAGATGTCTTTAATGTTCCTCCCAACTCAAACCATTTCCATGATGTTCTGATGGCTTTGTGAAGAGCCCCATAAACTGTTCCAGAAGTCCCATCTCCCTCTGAAGAGGGGGAATGACTGGGAAGCAGTGTCCACCCCGGCTGGGRTCCGGGAGCTGTCAGCACGCCGAGGTCAGTGTCTGGTCAGCTCCAGGCGCTGATTCCAGTGGACTTTTGGCCTCTGTCAAGCCAAGGAAGCCAGGCCTGTCCTTCCAGGGACCCCTTGTTGGTAGCGCTGGCAAAGGCGCCGTAGTTACTTTGCACCAGGGAGGAAACCCTCGGGGGAAGTGAGGCTCACCCGCGGCGCTGGGCCCCAGGGCGGTGCTGACACCCAGGAATGTGCTGCTGCTGTCGAGCTGGTTCGGCAGCGTGTTTGGTGTTTGCCTTCTTGGCCCTGTTTTCACAGCAACGCCCCGAGAAAGCCGGGGTGGCTGTGGGGACAGCGCGTGGCAGCCGGTTACTCTGCCGCTGGGACATCGCCTGGAGCAGGCTCCCTGAGTTTTTCCCACCTGGGTGCTCTTGTGCCAGCTGTGCCTCAGTTTCCCTGTCTTTGAGATGCAGGGTGTTCACCCCCATAAGCCTGTGGGTGTTACTGGGTGGATCTGCGAGGTGAAAAGGTGCTGGAGGTTGRAATGTTGGCACTGGGCAAGGTGCATCACTCCAGGTGATAAACCTTGTCCCTCGGCACTGCGGGAGTGGTGTGGCCTCTCCTTCCTGTGGTACTGCACCSTGTCCCAGCCACACACCACATTTAGGGGACACTTGTCCTGGCTGTCATTCCTGTGGCTGTCCCTGGGGTGGGTGTCCCTGTCCCTGGGATGGATGTTCCTGTCCCCAGGGTGCAGCAGGCAGCAGCTCCGCTGGATGAAGGTCATGGTGCTGGAGGTGAGTGGCTGCTCCCAGGGGTGCTGACAGTGTGGTGGCTGCAGTCACTGGGGACTGAGCCTCCCCCTGTGCCCTGCAGGTGTGCTGGGGCCCAATCCTGCCCTGCTCCAGGGCTTTATTGGCTCTCTGTCTSTCCAGGAGTGGATGAATGGGAATACATTATCTCCTGCTGTGGCTGGCAGAATTGGGGTTGCTCTGCTGGGAGGGGAAACACAGGAAGGGGTGTCCCAGCATCCGTGGATGATCTGGGGCACCGGGAAGGGCCAAGCTGTAGGATGTCAGCCACAAGTGTGGATGCAGAGGAGCACATTCCTGGTCTAGGGCATCCTGTCACTTCCCCGCCTGGAGTGCCCCCACCCCGTCCTCCCGCCTCGGCCATCTGAAATGCAGCCGGTCCTCGCTCTGTGCCCGCTGCCAAGCAGCCATCAGCTGGGAACTGCTTCCAGTCTGGGCTGGCCGGGCTCCAGCAGGCCCACGGCCAGCTCCTGTATGCAGCGTCCCGCGCTCCCGAGCTTCCCACGCCTCGCGGAGCCCCGGCTGGAGGCCAGYGCTGCCTCCATCCCCGTGCCGGGCTGGGGAGCTGCCGGCCATGCCTGGCTGTGCTGGGGAGGGTGGGGAGCCAAGCTAAGCGGATCCTTTGGGAGCGGGTTTGCTCTCGGAACAATCGCGCTTGCCCCGTCCGACCCGTTGCAGTGGGTGGGACTCGGCGGGGAAGGGCTGGGCAGGGCTCGGGGCAGTGCTGCCAGCTGGATGCGGCCCTGGACTCGCCGTGCTGCTCGCTTTCCGGCTTGGAATGTGCAGAGAGGAGGCAGGATCTGCATGTCCTGGAGTGGGGCTGGGTGCTGGAGGATGCTCAGCACCAGGCCACTGTCCCCAGGTCCTCAGGAAGGATCTGACCCTTCCTGGGGTTGGCGTGGCCAAAGGGCAGTGAGGAGCGGAGTCTGGGAAGTATCGAGTCTTCACTGATGGCTTGAAGGAGCTTTTGCTCTCCTTGGATGTCCCTGCCTGTGCTGTACTCGAGCTGTCTGTCACTCATCTCCACACAGATGTGGATCTATGGGGGATTGGATGCTGAGGTGCCAGCTTTGGCATGGCAGCAGCATCCCCCCTGCCTCGGCAGGGTTAAATCAGATTCCCTGGCTAGGCTGAGCCGTTTCTGGAAAACACTCCCCTCCCTCCTAAGAGACCCTGCTCCGGGCTCGGTGCCGGGCCTGGAGCAGTGCCAGGCATTGGGAGCGCAGCGTGGCTGGAGCTGTGTGGATGACATGATGCTTATGGCCCCGGCTCTCTCGGTGTGCAGCAGCCTGTGCYGCAGGGATCAGGTCTCACTGGTGGCTCCAGACGTGCTGCTCGTCTCTCACCTTCCTGGCGTGTCCCTGGGGGAGCTGCAGCACACGGTGGGTGCAGTGCAGGCTGCTCCCAAGAGGTTTGAGCTGCTGTGCTGGCGCGCTGATTTCATTCACTGGTGGTGAGCACTTCCGGCAGCTGCCGGCGCTGCCGAGCGTGTCCAGCCAGGCCCTGCACCTTGAGGGGTGCAGCCACCTGGGCATGGGGGGCACCCAGGGTGCTGGGGAGGACAGAGGGGCCCAGCACTGCAGGGAYGGCCAGGCCCCGCTGACTGGCCTCTTCCTCCTGGTCCTACAGGCTGGAGGAGGTGCCCTTGGAGGTGCTCCGGCAGCGSGAGTCCAAGTGGCTGGATATGCTCAACAACTGGGACAAGTGGATGGCCAAGAAACACAAGAAGGTAAGTGACAACYGTGTCCCCCCTGGGAGGTGGCAGGAAGGGACAGCCAGGCACAGTGGTGTCCCTTTGGGGCAGCCTGGTGTCACCGGTTCCCTGCAGACTGATGTCTGGCTACCTTTAGATGATGCTGTTGGCTTGAATGGGCTGTTCATTCCCCTTGGCAACTGGAGCCTGGGGGGGCCTGAGCCGTTCCGAGCCAGCTCACTTCTGCCTCCAACTGTTCCCTGCCGGGCTGGAGCCTTCCTAGGGCTTCTTTGGCTGCCTGCAGGCAGCCATGGGAATTGTTTGCTCATGGAAACTTCTGTTCTGAGCATCTTGCAGACCAAAAAAAGCTCCGGGTAGGAAATGTTTGAGCCCGATGCATGTGACACTGGCCTGCGAGCTAGGGTCCCCAGAGACTCCTGGTGGGGTSCCTGCATGGTTTGGTTTCCTGGTGCTCCCTGATCCCTTGAGCTTGYGGATGAGGTGTGGATTGGGATGCAGCARGTCCTGGATTGCTACTGTGTGCCTGCTGGGAGCAGTGAGGCTGCTGGCATGGGAYAGSAGYGCCAGAGARTGGCCGAAGGGCCTTGTCCTCTTCYTCCTCCTCCCTATGCTGGCAGAGTCTCTTGGCACCTCTCTGTGTGCCCGGAGTGCTGTCCCCACTCAATGCCTGGTGAACGACACCGGAATCCCTCATCTGTTTTTTGGCTGCCCTTAAAGGATTTGGGAGAGCTTTCTGGGCCAYGGCAGGCAGACGCTTTGTTTGGCGGGTGATTTCCGCCGCCCTCCAGCCGTGTGCCATGGGGTGCCCTCCAGGATGGTGTGAGGGTTCCAGGAGCTCTGCACCTGGCAGAGCAGCTCCCTCGTGCTTGGGCCAAGCTCCTGGGAGTCTCCACRGGGCTCATGTGCTGTATAGTCTGTCCTGCAGCAAAAATCCATGCCTGGAGCTTTGGAGAGGCTGCTCTGGAATRCTGCTCTGTGCCTGGACCCTTGGGGCTGTTCAGGGAAGGCTGCCAGGCCTGGCCTTGGATGCTGTCAGCTATCCTTGGTCTGGCAGGAGCCTGTTTGGTGCAGATCGCTGCTGCTCTTGGGGAGCTCCCTGAGCCTCCGAAAAACCCCAGTACTTTCCTGGCTGCCTCACCGGGGTTGGCAGGCAGCCCAGRGATCCCTTGGGCCAGCTTCTGCTGGTCTTGCTGACACCTGCACTGCTCCAGCATCCCAAAAAGCTCCCTACCTGGCCCCAATCCCAGTGGAGCCTGACCCCACATCCTTCATGGTAATGAGCTGTGCCAGCACCACGTGCTGGAAGGAGGACAGACGTGGGTGGGCAGCTCCCACTGCTGTCCTGGTATGGGCAGCRCTCCGGCTTCACCTTGCTTTTGACATTCCTCAGCCCAGACACACTCCCAGGCCCTGGAAGGGCACAGTGGGATCATGGAGGTGATGGCAGGATCCCATGTAGAACCAAGGGGATGAGCTGCTCGGCCCCGGTGGTTCTGGCCTAGCCAGCCGGAGGGGCTGCTGAACCAAAACCCAGTGAGGCAGTTTCCTTCCTGGCAGCTYGGCCAGCAGGAAGGGGAGCTGGCTGGAAACGGGAGCTGTCAGCAGCCATGGAACTGCCCAAAGCAGCCCCGGGCATCGCCCACCGTGTTTCCTGCCAGCACAAAGGGACCTGCCCGGGTAAACAACCAGTGAGGGAGCAGCAAACCCCCTGGGAAAGTGGTGGTACGATGCTTGGAGACAACCACCTGCTCCCCAATTGCTCTAGCAAACAGGGAAATGCAGCCCTGGGCAGGCAGGAGAGGCCTGGGGAGGATTTGGGAGCTCACAGAGCCCTGGTACAGCTGGCATGTGCCACCTGAGCAGGGACATGKGGAGTGGAGGCTGTGCTGGGGTTTTGCAGGGTGTTTTGGGGAGTGACTCTGCTGAAGGCATCAGGCTTGTGGGGCCCACCCTGCTGCATGTCCTGGCTGAGTACTGTGGGGAGAAGAACAGATAAGGATGTGGGGCTGCTGGAGCAAGTCCAGAGGAGGCCATGGAGCACCTGCTCCACAGGATGGAGCCCCTCTGCTCTGGAGCCAGGCTGGGAGASCTGGGGGTGCTCACCAGGAGAGGAGAAGGATCCAGGGAGAGCTCAGAGCCCCTTTCAGGGCCTAAAGGGGCTCCAGGAGAGCTGGAGAGGGACTAGGGAGACAGGACACAGGGAATGGCTTCCCACTGCCAGAGAGCAGGGTTGGATGGGATATGGGGAAGGAATTGTTCCCTGGGARGGTGGGCAGGCCCTGGCACAGGGTGCCCAGAGAAGCTGTGGCTGCCCCTGGATCCCTGGCAGTGYCCAAGGTCAGGCTGGACATTGGGGCTTGGAGCACCCTGGGACAGTGGGAGGTGTCCCTGCCCATTGCAGGAGCTTTGAGATGAGGGGGTCTTTAATGTCTCTGCCAACCCAAACCATTCTGCCATTCTATGATTTGTAGTTGCTACTCTGATGAGGAGTTGGAGCAGGATTTGGGGGGCTCTGGTTTGGTCCCTGCTGGTGCAGGCAGCACCAGGGTTAAGCTGGCTCAGCTCCCCACGCAGGGTAGGTACYGACTGCCTCGCCTGGACTTTGGTCTGGGCTGGTGCCCAGTGCCAAGGAAACCAGGGGCCAACTGTGGGCACAGAGCTGGCCCCAGGGGCCTCAGGATCTGGCTGTGCCTGGAGCTGGGGCCAGCCCTGCCCTCTGGCCCAGGATGAGCAGGTGGAAAGGCTGAGATGCTTGGCAGGGTGCACATCCTCCATGGGCGAGTSGGGGGCTGGGCTGGGGGCTGGAGAGCCTCCCCTGTGTCCCCAGTGCTTCCCATTTAGAGTCACCCTCTCCCCACCTTGGCTCCAATGTTTGCTTTTCCAGCTCCCAGCAGGATCTGGCTTTGAGGCAGCGCCAGGCTTGTTGGGAGCTGTTTGCAAGCCACAAAGCCTCGGCTGGGCCCCTGGCAGCTCCCCCATGCTGCTGGTGCAGCCTTGACTGCCATTCCAGCTGGCATCCCTGCATCCCGGGGGCTCAGGGACATTTCCCCTTGTTGGAGAACAGCAGGGCCATGCTGTGGCCATGCTGGTGCTGGCCTGGCTCCCACCTTGCCCCAGGAGCCTCTTTGTTTCCCAGTGCTCTGTGATTTTCCTGTGACCGCTGTGTCTCTCCYGCAGATCCGGCTGCGGTGCCAGAAGGGGATCCCGCCCTCGCTGCGGGGCCGTGCCTGGCAGTATCTCTCTGGGAGCAAGGTCAAGTTGGAGCAGAACATGGGCAAGTTTGATGTGAGTCCTGCTGGGGACTGTCCTGCACCACTGGGGAGGGGACAGTACTGGGATGGCTCCTGCTCCTTCCAGGGTTTGGGTGTATGTTGGGATCACAGACATCTTGGGAGGAGGGGTGTCAAGGGTGTTGCTCACCCCAATCCTCTCCCCAGGAACTGGACCTCCTCACAGGAGATCCAAAGTGGCTGGATGTGATTGAGCGGGATCTCCATCGGCAGTTCCCCTTCCATGAGATGTTCGTCTCACGTGGAGGCCATGGGTATGTGGAGCTACTGTGTGTCCAGTCCTCAGCAGCCACGGGGTGGGCACTGTCCATCCCAGCTCATGAAGCCACACTCGTGTCCCCAGTGTCATTCCCATTCCCCCAACGGCCCCTATAATCCCACATCACAGATCATCCAGATACTGACTGAAAACAGCATGACTTGKACCAGCTCCGACAGCCAGTGGGGTGGGAATTGCCAGGGCAGAGGGGCAGAGGGAGGAGGTGGCAGCCTGTGGCCTTTGTTTCAACAGCAGAGTGCTGCTCCCAGTGTGTTGGGGATCATCTGTGCTCTAGTGCGTGCAGCTGGGTCACCCTGAGTCTTCCTGCCTCGACTCCCAGATCCAGGCAGGATGCACTCTGTGGACAGAGCTTCCCAAAGCTGCTGTGTCCTGTAGCCCTGGGTTTGTGTGGGAAAAGGATCCCATTGGGGGGCTGACACGGGCTGGGGTGCACGGGGAAAGCTGCTGGGTGTCMTGTCCCACCTGTGGGTGCCTGGGGTGTCTCCACAGGCAGCAGGACCTGTTCCGGGTGCTGAAGGCGTACACGCTGTACCGCCCGGAGGAGGGCTACTGCCAGGCCCAGGCGCCCATCGCYGCCGTCCTGCTCATGCACATGCCGGCCGAGGTACGGGCACGCGGCTCAGCACAGGACGGGGCCTCCTGGGAGGGTGGGGCCCTTTTGCAGGGGTGCTGATGAGTGGGGTGCCCGGCTCAGGGCAGTCCATAGTGCCCCGGGGGTGCTCTGCTGCCTCCCACCCTCTCCTGTGGGCCCGGAAGCAGGGAGGGGATTGCAGGGATGTGTCCTGGACACTCACCTGCTGTCCCTTGGCTTGCAGCAAGCGTTCTGGTGCCTGGTGCAGATCTGTGAGAAGTACCTCCCTGGCTACTACAGCGAGAAACTGGTGAGTAAAGGGCTCACGGTGACCAACAGAGGCAGGGATCTGCAAGTTGCTGCACTTGGGGCAACCCCTGGGATCAAGAGCAACTCTGGGAGAAGGACTTTGGGGTGCYGGTGGATGAGAGCTGGCCATGCCCCAGCCATGTGCACTGGGATCCAGAAACCCCCCATGCCCTGGGCTGRTCCCCCAGCATGGGTACCCAGGAAGGGGGGATTCTGCTCCTCTGCCCTGCTCAGGTGAGACCCCATCTGCCCCAGCCCTGAGGCCCAGCACAGGAAGGACATGGAATTGCTGGAGCAGGTCCAGAGGAGGCCAGAGATGGTCCCAGGGCTGGAGYCCCTCTGCTCTGGAGCCAGGCTGGGAGAGCTGGGGSTGCTCACCCGGAGAGGGGAAGGCTCCAGGGAGAGCTCAGAGCCCCTTTTGGAGCCTGAAGGGGCTCCAGGAGAGCTGGAGAGGGACTGGGGACRAGGGATGGARGGACAGGACACAGGGAATGGCTTCCCAGTGCCAGAGGGCAGGGATGGATGGGATATTGGGAAGGAATTGTTCCCTGGGAGGGTGGGSAGGCCCTGGCACAGGGTGCCCAGAGAAGCTGTGGCTGCCCCTGGATCCCTGGCAGTGYCCAAGGCCAGGCTGGACATTGGGGCTKGGAGCASCCTGGGACRGTGGAAGGTGCCACATGGCAGGGGGTGAAACAAGATGAGCCTTAMGGTCTCTCCCAACCTACACCATTCCATGATTCTAAATCATCAAGCCAAAAACTCTCCCAGCTCCTCCCTGGAGGAAGAAGGGGTCTGGGGAGGTGCTGGGCATTCCCAGTCTCCCTGTTGTGCCATGGCTCCCAGAATCATTGCTCAGTCAGGGACGGGGGTCTCCATTGCATGCATGGGACAGCTCTGCTCCTGTATCAGGTGTTGATAKTTGGGCTGATCCCACTGGGGCTGATCCCAGGGCTGTGCTCAGTGGAATGCTGTCCCTGTCCCTGCAGGAAGCCATCCAGCTGGACGGGCAGATCCTCTTCTCCCTGCTGCACAAGGTGTCCCCCGTGGCCTACAAGCACCTGAGCAAGCAGAAGATCGACCCCATCCTGTACATGACCGAGTGGTTCATGTGCGCCTTCTCCCGCACGCTGCCCTGGAGCTCCGTCCTGCGTGTCTGGGACATGTTCTTCTGCGAAGGTAGGAGCTCCCCACCATCYTCCTCCTCCTCCTCGCGGGGAGACTGCAACCCCCACAGCCATGGGACTGGCAGGTGTGGGGCAGCCACATGCCTGAGGTGGAGATGGGCTGTTTTCCTGGGGTTTGGGAGGCATGTACATCCCAAATCCACCCTCTCGTGTGTGCTGACTGGGGGATCTAGTGCCCCACAGTGTCTGAGGGACATGGTGGTGGCATCCCCCCATCCTGCCTGGTTCTCACTGCCTCACGCCTCCTCTTGCAGGAGTGAAGATTATCTTCCGGGTGGGACTGGTGCTGCTCAAACACACCCTGGGCTCCTCGGACAAGCTCAAGTCCTGCCAGGGCCAGTACGAGACCATGGAGAGGCTGAGGGCCCTCAGCCCCAAAATCATGCAGGAGGCCTTCCTGGTACAGGAGGTGAGGTGCTGGAGATGGTTTGGGGGCCAGTTTGCCCAGTTTGGCCAGTGCTGCCTGACTGGGCTGTCCCTGGGTGGGCACATGAGGCGTAGCATGGGAGCAGCCCCCAAAAAGCTTGGTTAGGGGCTGCCTCTGCCCTGAGGGGGATCCCACACCTAGCCCAGGTGACATCGTCGCTGTTCGGGGAGGTGCTGATGRCRCAAGTGTCCCCACAGGTCATCGAGYTGCCGGTGACGGAGCGTCAGATTGAGCGGGAGCACCTGATCCAGCTGAAGAAGTGGCGGGAGACGCACGGGGAGCTGCAGTGCAAGTCCCCCCCGCGCCTGCACGGCGCCAAGGCCATCAGCGAGGCGGAGCCCGCGCCGCGCAAGGCGCTGGAGCCCGTCCCCTCCATCATCGTCTCCCCCGGGCCCGCCCCAGTGCCCAARGCCCGCAAGAGCAAGGAGAAGAGCCGGGAGAAGGGCCCCACCAGTCCTGCCAACGGCCCCGGGGCTGAGGGCAACGGGGCGCCTGGCACGACCCGGGAGCTGCTGCACCCCCAGGTCTCCCCCCACCACCAGTCCAAGGAGAGCCTGAGCTCCCGGGAGAGCGAGGACACGTACTTGTAGGGCCCGGCCCACCCCCCGGGCAGCCGGGCTCAGCGGGGCTGCGCACGGACCCGGGCGCGAGGACACCGGGGGGGACCCCTGGCACCCAGCGCTGGGGGCTCTGAGCTGGAGGGATGGGACAGGGGGGCTGGGCGGCTCCGTGAGGACAGCGTGGTCCCCGTGGGGTGACTGCAGAGCTTGGCCAGGTGTGGTGACCAAAGGAGATGCCGTGGGTCTGYGCTGGGTGCCCACCCCGCAGGGTGCTGGCACCACGAGCGGTGGGAGCCCGGGCAGGGGGTGGCTGAGCCACCTGAGCTCCCTCCCCACACTGGGGGGCTGGGCTGCCCCTTGGGCCCTTCTCCCCGTCCCAGAGCCCCTCCACCCATCATCCCCCAGTCCCTCCCGTAGCCCCCACCCTGTGCCGGCCAGGCAGCCCCAGTCCCACTTTCTGAGCACTTGGGCCTGGCGCAGGGCACTGGGAGTCCGCAAGGAGCCGGGGGACCCCTCGCCCCTCCTTTATCTAGTGAGGATATATCAAGCTGTAGCCCTATATGTAGTACCCAACTTACCTACTCATTGAGCCTATTTATTATTCCTCCGAGGCAGGACAGGGACCGAGGCAGGATGCGCTGGAGGCAGCGAGATTTGATGCCGAGTTTTGGGGCTAAAGCCCCCCTATCCCATCCCCTCCCATCTCCAAGCTCCCCACAGCTCAGGGGGAGTGTTTACCCTGCCAGGGCTCACCCCACCACTGCCGCCCCCCTCCCCTCAGGCCCCAGTGCAGGTGAGACGGGGTGGGTGAGCAGCAGCCAGGTGCTCCCTGGTTTGTGGGGTCCCCCCTGCCCCCCCCTGCCCTCCCCAAGGGCGGGTGGTGGGTTTGTAAAATAAAGCGGGAAAAGCAGTTTTGTACAAAGGGGTCAATAAAGCGAGTGTGTAAAGGCGCAGCCCTGGCTYCCACCTCTCTTGGCCTGGGACGGGGGTTAAGGGTGTCATGGGACAGGGGTGTCACTTCCCAAATCCGGCACCAGTACAGCTCTGGGGAGGCATCCGGACCTGGACCCCACCTGCCCATGGTTCTCCATCCCTGGGGAGCCTCCTGCTCTGCATCSCATTTGCCTTTGGCTCTCTGACCCTGGCATGCACCCTCCCCTGGGTCCCACTTGCCCAGATGCCCTGGTCCCGGGGGCAGATGCCGGGCAGGGTCGTGCTGCTGTCACCGCTCTSTCACTGCTCTGTCACCGCAGAGGGTGGCCCAGCCCCGCTGTCTCACCCAGCCCTGGGGCTGCCCGTTTGAAGTGGAATGGGAGGAGACAGACCTGCCCCAGCTTGTGACAGTGGTGGCTGCCAGGCCCTGGAGGGTGCCATGGAGTGCACTCCCATCCCAGCACCCAGGCCTTGTCCCCCTCTCCCAGTGTCACAGCTCCTGAGCCAGGAGACCCCTAATTAATCCCACAACACCTCAGAGCTCAGCTTCCCACCCCTCAAATGGTGCCCAGGCCATCTCCTGCTTCCTGCAGGCAGGAATTCTGCCCAAACCTCCCTCCAGAAAACCCCTTTACCCCAGAGGGTGGCCCTGGTTTGGTGAATTAGGCTTCGTGTTGGGGCTGTGTATGTGGGACCTGGTTGGGTGCTGGGTGAGGGGTACGGTKGGGTTGGCAGTGGGCTCTCAGAGGGCTCTTGCTTGAGCACCGCGGGGTGTTGAACTGAGGCTGGTTTGGGCACCCACGGGGCTCGGGGATACCCTGATACTCTGAGTTGGAGCTGCTTCGGGCATCTGGAGGCACTGAATTTGGCTGGTTTGGCGTTTTGTGTTGGGGCTGGTCCTGAGGCTCTGGTGCGGCCATCCCGGAGCTCTGAACTGGGGCTGCTCCCGGAGCGCCGAGGCCGGGTCAATGCCTCCGGCCGTGCAGGGCAGTGCCGGGGTTGTGCCGGGGCGGTGCGGGGTTGTGCCGGGTCGGGTCCCTGGGCGATGCAGCGTCACAGGGCGGTTCCGAAGCGATGCGGGGCGGTTCCGGAGAGTTTCCGGAGCGATGAGGGGCGGTCCCAGAGAGATGAGGAGCGGTTCTGGGCCGATTCCGGGGCGGTGTGATGAGGCGCYAGGGCGGTCCGGGGCGATGCGGGGCGGTCCTGGGCCAGTCCCGGGGCCGTGCAGGGCGGTCCGGAGCGATGCGGGGCGGCCCTGGGCCGGTTCCGGGACGATGCGGGGCAGTTCCGGAGCGATGCGGGCGGTCCCGGGGCGATGCGGGGCGGTCCGGGGCTGGTCCCGGGGCCGTGCGGGGCGGTCCCGGGGCGGGCCCGTGTCCGCCCTTATAGCGGCGTCGGCGGCAGCTCCCGGGGCGGCGCGGCCGCCATGGACCTGCACATCCTGGAGCACCGGGTGCGGGTGCTGAGCCTGGCCCGCCGCGGGCTCTGGCTCTACACACACCCGCTGCTCAAGCTGCTCTTCCTGCCCCAGCGCTGCCGGTACCGGCCTTTCTCCCTCCACCACCCTCCTCCTCCCCCGATTCCCGGCCCCGGCAGACGGCGCCGGTTTTGGGGTCAGCAGCACAGATTTCTTCTTCAGATGCAAGTTCTTCAGCCTGACGGAGACCCCCGAGGACTACACGGTCATGCTGGACGAGGAGGGCTTCAAAGGTAGCGAGCGGTGGGCTCCTGGCGGGGCGGGCTGGCACCGCGGGCACGAACTGTGCGCGTCCCCAGCCCGGCTCCACGCCTGGGCCGCGGGGAGCGAGTCCCGGCTTGCGCTCGGCTCCCTCGGAACTTGCCCATCCCGTCCCCCCGGCGCCTGCGCCGGCGATGTGCCGGCTTGCCCGGCCCAGGCTCTCCTGGCGTGGCTGCTCTGGCCCCGACAGCTCCTGCGGGCAGAGCTGCGACCCAGCTTGGCACCAGGCTGTGGGCATGGCCTGCGGACAGCCCGGTGCCGGCCCGAAGCTCGGGTGCTCCCGGCAGGGAGCAGAGACTTCCCGGGATGCCCGCGGGCAGCGCTCCAGGCTCTGACAGCKCTCCTGTCATCATTGCCGTCTCCAATTTCATCCCTTCCCTCTGCCCGGTGATGGCCAGCTGCTGCCTTGGCAGAGGAGGGCAAAGCACAGGAGGCAAAGCACAGAGGCAAAGCACAGCGGAGATCCAGCCAGGCTGGCAGAGGTGAACCCTGTCCGGCAGCAGGGACCAGTTTTTGGGGTTGTCCCTGGGAGGTTCGATCCATTCCAAGCCGGTCCCTCTCCCAGGGATGTGCCATTTGGTGACATCCCCCGTGCTGGTGACCCGGTGTGTGCCAGGCATCACCCTGACCGCCGGTCCCACCGGGGGTACCGGCCCAACGGGCTGGGCCAGTGGGTCCGGATCCCAGCCCGGCTTCCCACGCCCAAACCTTCCTGCCGAGGCCACCGGGTGCAGCATATCCTTGGCCGTGCCCCAAGGAACAAGGGTCACCGCTCCGGCCACAGGCACTTAGGGCCAGCTCCCGCTTCACCTCCTTTTGCCGGAGGATGGGACTGTGTCCCGGGCTCTCCCCGCTCCCAGAGCCAGAGCTGTTCTCCAYGTATTGTTTTATTTCGGGGCCTGCGGACAAATATTCCTCAATCCCGAGGGGAGGGCGGGAAGTGCTGAACAATGGTCCCACAAGTCTGCGGCCCCACAGTACCCTGTGAACCCCCCTTGACTGTGGGGCTGCCAGCGCCCCCCACTGCCGTGCTGGGAGGGGACACCCAGCAGAGCACACCCTTCCCTTGGGGATCAGGAGAGAGCCCTGGGGTGGGTGACACGGGGACAGAAGGGTCCCYGTGTGCTCAGCCTCGCCCAGGGTGGTGTTGAAAAGCAATTAAGTGCTGAGCTCTGGGACAGGTCCCCATGTCCCYGAGTGTGTGTCCCGCCCCCCCTGTTCCCAGCACTGGGCCCTGGGCTGGAGCCGAGGCTGTTCTGGCGCTTCCTGCACAGGAACAGATGCTGGGAACACCCGCCGAGAATCCGGCCCCGCTCCCGCCCTGCCTCGGGCCGAGTTTGGGAGTGGGGTGCAGAGTCTGTCCCAWCTTTGGGTCCCGCCCGGTGGGCGCTGCACCCTCCCCCAGTGTGATCTCCCCTCCACCGCTGCTGTGATGGGTTTGGGGTCTCAGCTGGGGGCTTGGGCTGGGGCAGTGGGTACCCACTGAAGGGCTGTGGGGTCTCCCGTGGGAGTGTCTCCTCTTTCCTGGATGGCAGGAAAGAATTGGAGACCCCTTGGGTGCCCTCCCTGTCCCAAAGAGGAGGGCACACAGGCTGKCTGAGTCCTGGGGTGCCCTAGCAGTGCCAGCCCCTCTCCTGGGCAGCAGGATGGGAACAAGGGGGTGGGAGGCAGGAACAGCTGGCAAATGCCCAGCCTGCCAATGCCAGCAGGTTTTTGGGAAGCAGCTGAGGCCCTCTACCAGCCTGGGCTCCCCCCATCTGGCACCAGGTGCTGGGCCCCTGGGACAGCGGGATGACCCTCCCCTTGTCTCCTCTGGTGCATCCCCATGTTCATCCCTGGTGGTGGGCACTGGGCTGAGGACTGKTGGTGGGCAGGGGATGAGCTGGGCAGCCCCAGAGCCATGATGGTGCTGTTTTTGGGGTGCACCCCCACACACCCAGCCTGGAGTGCTGGCACAGGAAGGAGAGACCTGTCCTGGGGTTTGGGGAGGCTGTAGCCTTGGCTCCCCTCATCCCCATGGCCAAATCCCAGTGTGGAGCAGCTGAGCCCTGTCTGGCTCATTCCACCCCCAAAGCACTGTCCCCACGCCTGGGGATGGCCCTGTCCTTGCATATCACCCTGGGGACAGTGACACATGGTGCGCTGGCTCTGTGTCCAGCTGTTCTGAGTCCCGGGGAGCCACCAGCCTCAGTGTCCCTTGTCCCTGGCAGAGCTGCCTCCCTCCGAGTTCATGCAGGTGGCAGATTCCACGTGGCTGGTGCTCAGCGTGGTGTCCAACGGGCGGGAGCCCTCGGGCTGCCAGGCCACCGGTGTCACCAAGATCGCGCGGTCGGTCATCGCGCCGCTGGCCGAGCACCACGTGTCCGTGCTGATGCTGTCCACGTACCAGACCGACTTCATCCTGGTGAGTGATGGTGGCACCGGGCTGGCTGTCCCGAGGGAGGGGTGGCAGTCCRGGCCCTGATCCTGTGCCTGGGGCAGGTGCGGGAGCGGGACCTGCCCGTGGTCATCCACACGCTGAACGGTGAGTTCGACATCTACAGGGAGGAGAGCGGCGAGTGTGTCCCTGTCACCTGCGAYGACGTCAGCAACGGCTTCCTCAAGCCCAAGCCGGGTGAGTGGCACTGAGTCCCATGTCCCCTGGGGCCACCCAGTCCCCACCAAGATGCTCCAGCTCCCACTGGAGTTGCTCGCATCCTTGGGGGACCCCCAGGGCCACCCTGTCCCCAGGCCACACTGTCCCACGGCCGTCCAGTCCCTGCCAAGATGCTGCTCCCACGAGTGGTTCCCACACCCTGGAGGACCCTCGTGGTCACCCTGTCCCCAGGCCACTCACTCCCTGCTCCCACCAGTGGTACCCATGTGTTTGGGGGACCCCACCAAGATGCTCCAGTGGAGGTACTCACATGCTGGGGGACACCCAGGGCTGCCCTGTCCCCAAGGGCCACTGGTCCCCGAAGTACCAAGGTGCCCCAAGTCCCACCTTTAGTGCTTGTGGCTTTGTGGGTCCCCAAGGTCACCCTGTCCCCAGGGTCACTTGGTCCCTGCTGAGATGCTCCAGGTCCCACCCGTTGTTCCCATATCCTTGGGGACTTCCAGTGTCACCTGATTCTTGCCGAGGTGTTCCAGCTCTCACCCGTGGTTATCACATCCTTGGGGACCCCCGGGCCACYCCTCTGCTCCCTGAGGGACTCCGGGCTGTAGGCGCGGTGGCCACGGGGTGGCACTGCGGGACTGTCCCCGAGCTGTCGCCAGGRTTGACGCGCGGCCGTTCCCCTGCCAGCCGCCAGCCCCACGCTGCACCCCGTGCAGAGCCCCCAGACCCGCTTCTGTGTCCTGACGGTGGCCCCCGACACGCTGCCCGCCATCGCCACCATGCTCATCGATGTCCTCTTCTACTCCCACAGGTGAGTCCYGGGCACGGGGACACGGGGGTGACCCCATGCTCGGTGCCACCTGAACTGTGGGGACATGTCCCAGCCATTGCTCCCAGCGGGATTTCAGGCTCTGGGTGTATTTTGCCCTCCCGAGAGCTGCAGTGTGAGGGGTGAGACCCAGGAGGTGACACAAGGGACAAAGCCACCATTGTAGAGAGTCTGTAAATCAGGAAGGGGTGGAAAAGTCAGTGAGGGCAGGGAATTCTCCTGGCCAGGTCCTCCTGTGTCCCCTGGGATGAGGTCCCTCCTGGTGGCACCCTCCTGCTCCAGAGTGACTGTGGCCTTTTGGAAATACCCCAAAACCTGCAGACACTGCAGGCACCACCTGCTCCTGTCCCCTCTTCCCCACCCTGCAGCATCCCAGCACAGCTCAGACACCCAATTCCCCCACCGAGCCCTTCTCCTCCCCACTTTGGGGGTCCTGACMCCTCCCTGTGTCCCTTCCCCACGCYAGCCCCTCGTGGGATGCAGCCACTGGCAGCCAGGACCTGGACTCCATCACCTTCTTCTCCTTCTCCCTCATCGAGGGCTACATCTCCATCGTCATGGATGCTGACACCCAGAAGCGGTAGGTGCCACCCCTGGACTCTCTGTCCCTCTGTCCCTTGGTCTGGGGGCTCAGGGAGGGGGTGACCCTTGGCTTTCYCCCCAGGTTCCCCAGTGACCTCCTGCTGACCAGCTCGACGGGGGAGCTGTGGCGGATGGTGCGGATYGGGGGACAGCCCCTCGGCTTCGGTGAGTGTGGCCATGGCGGCCGTGTCCCTTTTGTGCCACCGCCACCCAGGGGGTGCTCTGGGGYGCTGCTGTCCCTGTGTGTCCCCGAGGCAGTGACCTGGGACCCCCTTTGCTCCCCCAGATGAGTGTGGCATCGTGGCRCAGATCGCGGAGCCGCTGGCGGCCGCTGACATCTCGGCCTATTACATCAGCACCTTCAACTTCGACCACGCCCTGGTGAGCCCCTGCCCCTCCCCGGGGATCCCTCTGCTACCCCGGGGGTGTCCCCTGGGGCTGACACCCTCTCTGTGCCCCTCCAGGTCCCTGAGGAGGGCATTGCCGAGGTCATCCAGCTGCTGCAGCAGCGGCAGGAGAGCAGCAGATAGCGGCCGGCTGTCCCCATGCCGGGTGGCCCGGGGTGGTGGCAGGATGGGGTGTCCCCTCCTCTCCACCCCCATTTGTTAATTTTCAATGATCCCCCAGCACGGGGCAGAGCTGGGYACAGCTTTGCTTCCTGTTGTGCTGGGGATGTGGTGGCTTTGGGGACATTGTGGCCTGTGGCAGCGTCCCATGGGAGAGGGGTCAGTCCCTGAGTGCCATCCTGCCCCTCCAGCCCGGCCTGTGGGGCACTGTGTCTCTCCAGGTGGAGGGTACACGCAGGAGACATGCCAAAGAGCAGTGATGTGCCACCGTGGTGCTATTGGGGACATCCTGGGCTGATGGGATGTGTCCCCACGGGTGGTGCCTTTGGGAAGGGAGGGTTGGCCGTGATGCTCAGGGACACCCCTGGACCAGCCCTATGGAGGGGAAAGCATTCCCGGAGCTGGGGTCACCACTCACACCCTAAAAATCTCCAGGGGGCCAGTGGGGGGACCGTGGCTCACTCCCAGCCCTGGCTGTCCCCTGCCATGGAGGGGTGACAGTGACCCCCAGCTCCTCACAAGCTGTATTTTCACATGGTTTTTCACAAGTCAATAAAATTCTTATTATTTTTATTTCTCTGTGGCCCAGGGGGGTTGCCCAGAGGTGGTCCCTGTGGTGGTGGCAGGGGCTGGGGTGGGACAGGGGAACATGGTCCCGCTCTAAGGTGACCAGGACAGGGCCACTCACTCTGACATATATTTTGGGTGGAAAAAGGGGTGAAAGATGCAGCCCCTGCTAAGTCACAAGCCCTGGGGAAACCCAGGCCCACATTCCTGCCCTCCTCCTGCCCCACCCATGGCCAGAGCAGGGGGAAACTGAGGCGTGAGCTTGATCCCAGAACTTGGAATGTCTCTGTCACACTGTCACTGTGTCCCCCTGTCCTGTGGCARAGTGAGGTGCAGGGGATGGGGGCTGTGCCTGCTCCTCAGCCAGACCCAGCACGAGTGTGGTGGGCACCTCTGCTCCCATCCCRTCCCCAAAATCCATCCCCAGCTCTCCCACATCCTGGGCAGGACCATGCCCCGCTCCTGGCACATCTTGCCCACGTCAGCCCCGCACACTTGCAGCYGCCAACTTCCTGCCAGCTCTCCGGGCGCTCTCTTTCCTGTCTCGGTCCCTTCTCCGAGTCATGGGACGCCGGTGACGCGCTCCCAGCGATGAAGAAATTGCCGCCGGCCCATGCGGTCACCGGCACTATTTTTGTCCCTGTTGGGTATTGCATAGTCCTGTGCCACCAGCRGGGTGGCCACCACTGTGGTGCCCTGCTGGCCCAGCCCAGAGGGTGGCAGTGCCATGTGGAGGGGCCAGGGCCACCTGTGGCCAGTGGAGAGCTGAAGGTGGGGCCCTTCCTGATTCTCTGCTCAGGGTGTCCAGGGCTTTACAGCACATGTATGGACAGGGATGGATGGATGGATGGATGGATGGATGGATGGATGGATGGATGGATGGATGGACAGGGATGGATGGATGGATGGACACGTGGACAGATTGGTGGATGGATTTACACACAGGTGTATTGTTGGATGAGTGAATGGGTGGGTGGATGGATGGATGGATGGATGGATGGATGGATGGATGGATGGATGGATGGATGGATGGATGGATGGATGGATGGATGGATGGATGGATGGATGGATTTACACACAGGTGTATTGTTGGATGAGTGGATGGATGGACAGATATGTGGACAGCCAGCTAACAGCCTATCTAGGCAGCCTGAGGGATGGACAAACATTGTGAAGCGAGGAAGATCTCCTGGCCCCTCCACCCTTCCAGGACTGCCCTGAGAACAACTCTGCCCATCCCGACCCGTGGAACCCACCCGGGCCGCCACCTCTGCCGGAGACACCCCGAGGAGGAGGAAGAGGAGGAGTCGTCAGAGGCAGCTGCTGGAGGAAGCAGCCCCTGCCGGTCGTGGCGCAGCCGAGGCAGGGAAATTTTGGGAAAAGAAAGCGCTTCTTCTGAAAGTGAGTCACTGTTGCATCCTTCCTCCTGGAAGGAGGTGTTCATTTCTGGGTTGTCTCCCTGCGCCACCACGGAACTCTCCAAATGCGTAAATTCGGCTCGGGGTGGCTCCGAGGGTCACCGAAATCAACGGGATTGCGACACCCCTCGGAACGCTGATCAAGGGCATTAATCCGTAAAGAACGGGAAATCCCCTGCCGGGCTCCCTCTGCCAGGAAAGGGGAGCCCAGGGGGACAAGGGGGACTGCCCTGGGCCGTGCCCAGCCCCGGGCGGTGCCGGGGGGGCCGCGCCGAGCCCCAGGGCACTCTCAGGGCAGTGTTACRCAAGGGGCAGCGCTGCCTTGGGCARCACCCGGCGCCTTCAGTGTTGCCGTGGGTGCTGCCGGGCAGAGGGGCTGAGCCTGGTGGCGCCCACTTGGTTCAGCACCCAAATTTGTCACCTGGAGCGGGGTGGGAGCGGGTGGAGGGAGCATCTCCCGGAGCATCACCGAGCGCACGGTCCCCAGTCCTGCACTTCCCGCACTTCCACCTCCCTTCTTGCCAGAGCAGATTTTGTCTCCCACGGCTGGATTTGGGATGCGAAAACACCCCGTGGTGGCACATGGGTGACATCTCTGTCCCCGCTGCCAGCCGCCGCTGCCCTCTTTTGCATTGGGGTTTCGGGGCAGCCGGCGCTGGTTTCAGTTCAACCCGTTGGGTGCTGAGCGGTGACATCAGGGGGGCTCCAAAAGTCTCTTTCCCGGAACCGGCGGTCCGGCAGTGCCCGATCCGTGGGAGCGCATCCTCCCAGGCGGCACGGACCCGGACTCCCTCGAGGAACTGACTCGAAGAATCCCCATCASCCGGCGGTCCGGTTCCCTCCCGCCGCGGCTCTCACCCTGCTCATTGGCCCTCGGGGCACRGCTTCTCTTGTCGCTGCTGTTCCGCTTGCTCCGGGTGCCTCCTGCGGAGGTGGGGGTGACTCGGGTGCGCTTTAAAAGCCGAGCTTCCCCATCGCCCAGCAGTTAAGGAAGTGGCCCGCGCGCCCGGCAGCCACGGGCGGACACCCTGCCCCGGCCATGCGGTGCGACGGGCGGCCCTGGGGCGTGCTGGCAGGTAGGTGTGTGCCCGTGTCGCCGGGTCCCCGCGTCCCCTCTGGCTCGGCCCGGCCGGGAGCCGCGGGAGGGAGCGCGGCCGCGGGGCCCCCATGGCCGTTGAGTCAGCGTTGCCGTGGCTGGTGGCACCGAGACTGTGGTGTCACCTCCCTCGGACGCTGGCCGGGACGGGGACATTCCCCACTGTGGCACATGGCACAGGGAGCGCAGGGAGCCTGGGAGAGAGGGGATGCTGTGAGGGGACACGTCGAGGGGCAGTCTGGGGTCACCTTGCTCAAAGGGACAGAGGCTCTGTGTCAGCCCAGTGCCACAACCGAAGTCCTGTGGGTGACAGCGGGGCCGGGACAGTGCCTGGCCAGAGCTGGACAGAGGGGCTGGACCCAGGAGTGTCACTGCTGTCCCCTCCTTGGTGGTGGCCCAGGCTGGCAGGGAGAGCTGCTGGAGCAGCTGCTGTGGTTGATCTGCACATCCCGGCTGCTCCACGGCGCCTTCATCACCCTCATCCTCCTCTCCGCAGGGTCCCCAGCGGGTTTTCGGCGCAAGGGTTGGGTCATCCTGGGAGCAGGGACGGGATCTTGGGCAGTGCAGGGCTGGTGAGAAGGGGCTGCRTTCCTGAGCCCAGCAATGACCCAATGTCCCCCGCTTCCCTCCTCTTCGTCCCCAGCTGTCACCAAAGGGCTCCTCATCCTCTGGGCAGTGCCGGGCCAGGGGGGCAGGTCCCCGCTGGCCCCYACCGTGCAGCAGACCCAGGCGCTGGTGAGGCTCATGGCCGAGGACGCGCAGGAACTCTTCACCTTCTACGTGAGTCCCTTTCCCCGGGCGGGGGTCGCGCCTGTCCCCGCCTCCACGGCCAGGCGGGGAGCGGTCCCTGTTGCGCTCCCACATCGCTGATCTCCCTCTCCCATCCCGGAGCAGGAGAAGGAACAGCACCTGGACATCCACAACATCTGCCGCACCAGCAATCCCCCCGAGTGGCTGCAGCGGCCGGCGAGGGGGTCCTGGGGGCTGCGGAGGCTGCGGAGGCCCATGATGCACATGGACCGGGCGCTGCAGGACATCCTGCGGCACCAGCGCGACCTCCACCCCCCCGAGGCCGAAATCCTTCGCCGCTTGAGCAGGACCCGCTGGAAGGTGCGAGCGCTCCTCAACAACCTGGCGGGGCTCTTCCCGGCCCCCAGCCCCCGCCCCGGCCGCCGGCCCCTCCCCAGCCCCGCGGCACCCACCAGCATCTTCCGACAGAAGCTGCAGGGCTGCCAGATCCTCTGGAGCTACGCGCGCTTCATGGCCGAGCGCAGCGCCGAGCTGGACGCGGGGACCCTCCGGCGGCGCTGGGACAAGGGGAGGTCGCGGCGGGGCTCACGGCTGCCTGCGCGCCCCTAGGGCAGCCCACCGGCACCGGAGATCCCGTCTGCCTCTCCAGCATCATCTCCAKCCGGGATGGAGGTGCGTCCGATGGCCGTGATGCACCGCGGGGCCCCGGCCACCTCACCTGAGCGAGGACACAAACGCACTGAAAGCATCTTCGGCTCGCCACGGGGACCCTGCTGTCCCCCCGTGCCACCTCTCGGCTGCAGGACAGCCCTGGCTGGCTCTCCCACATCCTGCCCCGCTTTCCCGTGGATCCAGGTGGCCCCGGYGGAGCCGGGTGTCCCCCGGGTGCCCAGCTGTCCCCTGTCGCCGAGCCCTGGTGGATTTTCCAGTGATTCAATGGGTCGGGTGACACAGCCTGACTAAGAGCAGCCGCCACCGGACMCACGGAGAGCGCTGCTGCCACCGGCCGTTGTCACCGGTGTTGTCACCCCCTGCCTGCCCTGYGCCTGCTCTGCTCCCAGAGAGGAGCTGGGAGTGGAATCCTGTCCCTGCAGGGTCGTTGTCCCGGCACACTCCGGGCCTGGTGTCACCACAAGCTCAGTGTCCCTTTGCACATCCCTGTCCTCCTCCCTGCGTGCACAGTGTCCCCTGTGCTCAGTGTCCCCAGGTTCACTCTCGGTGCTCCCACACTCTCAGCATCCCTGTCCCCTCTGTGTCCCCCCTGAGCATCCCAAGCTGTGTCACCACAGCCTTGACTGTGCCCAGCAGAGACGTGGCTCTGGCCATTGCACTGTGACAGTGGGTGACAGCCCCCACTGCCTCCCCTCTAATTTATACATTATTATTTGTGTGTTGATTGTATTTATTGATTCTCAGGGTTAATTTAACTCCTGCTGCTTGCAGAAGTATTTAAGGACGTTTCTAATATATAAATATCTATTTTTGTTATATTTTTTGGTACGGTGTTAAACTATGGACATCACAAGGGTTTATTTATGTTWATTGATATTTTTGGTACGCAGAGAAGGGCAGTGCCCCCTGCCCACGTGGCACTTCTTTATTTTTGTACAACGGCAGAAGGAAATAAAGTGCTGACCTAGGCCTGTGGGCCACTGAGGAGTCATGTCTCTGTGTCCGTGTGTCCCCGTGTCCCCCTGTCCCCGTGTCCCCCTGTCCCCCTGTCCCCGTGTCCCCCTGTCCCCGTGTCCCCGTGTCCCTGTGTCTGTCCCGGTGGGCAGGGAGGGGCTGTATTCAGTGGCCAGGCTGTGCTTGTTGTCCTTGCCAGGGCACAGGGGATGACATGGAGTGGTGTGGCACATGGGGGGGATGCGGGACAACACGGTGTGACACCTGGCATGGCACAGGACATAACACTTCAGTGTGGCACGTGGCGTGACACAGAATGTGGCACATGCTGCGATGTGGCCCCTGGCATGGCACGGGACATGGCACAGAATGTGGCATATGCTGCGATGTGGCCCCTGGCAGGGCACGGGACATGGCACTTCAGTGTGGCACAGCATGGCATGGCATGTGTCACAGCAGAGGATGTGGCACACCATGGGATGTGTCCCTTGGTGTGGCACAGGACATGGCACACACTGGGATGTGGCACAGGACATGGCACACAGCGCAGTGACCTGACAAGCTGTGCTGTGCCATGCCACGGTGTGGCAGGGGTCACATGGCATCATGTGCCACATGCCACACAGCCCTGTCCAGGCCAYCGCCGCAGCCACCCCGAGCGCAGTGTCCTGCAGCCTGGCCAGGGCCACCACGGGGACTGGGCCACCCACTGCCACCGGTCCCGCTGAGTCAAAAATCCTAAGACCTGGTCATGTGTCCCCATGGAGTCACTCGTTCCCCGCGGGTGCCGTGTGCCGGTGCCACCGGCTCTGCCGCCGGCCCCACTGCCTGAGTCAGTCACAGCAGCAGCGCCACCGGGACGGCCACCACGGCCATCTGGGGACACTCCTGGTGGGGACAATGTCACCATGAGGCAGCCCRGGCCAGCTTGGCGCGCTGTGGGTGACCGTGACGGCGACCGTGRCAGTGCCACCACCGAGCTGCCCACCCAGGTCTGGAGAGGGCTGCAGAGGGGAGGTGCAGGTACGTGACCCCCCGGACCGTGGGGAGGGACCCCGGACACGGGGTGACACCCGGCTGAATGTCACTGGAGGGGTGGAGTGGCTTCTCTGATGTCCTCAYGGGGCTTTCATGGGRCTCCCAAGAGAACCCCAATGCGCACYCCTGGGAAAAGCCCGTGGGTGACACCTGTGGGGTGACACCGGTGGGATGGCACGAATGGGGTGGCAGGGGCTGGGTGGCACCGGTGGGGTGGCACCGGTGGGGCACAGGGACAGGGCTGAGGCAGCCCCGGGCAGGACCCACGGTGAGTCAAAGGGGAATTCGGTGCCCTCCGTTATTCAGCGTTGGATTTCCCCGGGACAGGAGCACCTGCCCGGCTCAGCCCGTGCTCAGACCCCCGGGAGGGTCCCCCGAGCACCCCAAAACCCGGCTGCAGCCTCAGCCCCGCTCCTGGGGGACGCCCAGGGCTTTTGGTGACCCTGGGATCTGAGTGTCGCCCCTGCACGGGGACACGGCGGGATGGGGACCCCGAGGGGAACCAGGGGGTACTGTGGGATGGGGATGGG